>NW_025347777.1:0-2602 GCF_016433145.1 Gracilinanus agilis | reverse complement strand
TATATATATATATATAATATCTCTTGTATATCTTGTATACCTCCTCTTGGACTCACTCCCAAAGCTACTCCCCTACTCTTATTCAGGTACTCATCATCTTGCACCTGGACTATTATAATAACTTTCAAGTTGTCTTCCCTGATTCATGTTTCTTTCCACTCCGATACATCCTCCATTTGGCCATTAGGACAATGACTTTCCTAAGGCATAGATCTGACCACTCTGCCTCCCCCTAATCCCTGCCCAGTAAACTGCAATGGCTCCTAATTGTCTCTAGAATCAAAGATCATATAATTTGGTATTTAATACTTATCACAATATAGTCCCTTCCTACTGTTCTAATCTTGTTAGATTCTATCCCCTTCCTTGCATTCTATGATATAGTCATGATGGTTGCTTTCTCTCTCTGTCTGTCTGTCTCTCTCTCTCTTCCTCTTTCTCTCTCCATATATATGTATATAAATATATATTCACATATATATGATTGTACATATACCTATATATATGTATATTCTGTTTCTGATTAAATTGTAAGCTCCTTGAGAGTTCTTTTTTAATTTTGTATCCCAAGCATTTAGCACAGTACAAGTCACATAGTAGGCACTTAACAAATACTCATTGTTTGATTTATTGAAAGGGGAAATGGAAATAAAGAATGAAGTCCCGGTGGTATTGCTTCAGTTCTGTCCATAAAAGAAAGAGGTTTAGAAAAACTTAGTTGTTCATTCTTCATTCTCCCTTTCATATTGGGCACTCCTTGCTGTTGTCTCTCCTCTGTAAACCCAAACTATTTCTTCTTCATTTTTTTTTCAAAATGCCTTGTGACCATAGAAACCTAAAATGACCCACAAAAGAAGGCTGTCCTTCCATGTTCGTTGAAAGGTAGAGTGTGGGAGAGAGCCTTGTATTCTAGGCAAGGAGTTATAGAGATCTCACATCATAGCCCACCTGGAAGGTCACTCCAGTGGCTTCAAGCAAGTAGCCTTTCTATTAAATAATAGATGAACTGTAGTCTACTCCAGCTGAGACATTCCATAATGGGAGTATCTTAGCCTGCATAGTGTGTTTGTATGAGTGGGAAAGATGATTATTAAAGGAAAATGAACCCCAACCTGCCAGGTCCCCGGTTCATCTATATTGTATCAATTAACAGAGAAGATCATGGAGAGAATACTAAGCAGAGCAAGAATAGCTGGACATATAGGATGAAAGAATAATAAATTTAGAGATAGAAGGAATCTCAGGAGTCATCAACTCCAACCCCTTGTTTGATAGATGAAGAATCTGAGTGAGGCTCAGAGAGGTTAAGAAACTTGAATGGGATCACCCAGATAGTGTGTGAAGTGGGATTCAAATCTAAATCTTCTTTACTCCAAGTTCAGCATTTCATCCACTAATCCATACTGTTGGAGCTTTGAGGTGGCTCAGTGGATAGAGAGTCAAACCTAGAGATAAGAGGTCTTGGGTTCATGTCTGACCTCACATATCCCTAGCTGTGTCACCCTTGACAAATCATTTAATACCAATTGTCTAGTCCTGACTGCTCTTCTGCTTTGGAACCAATACTTAGTATCAATTCTAAGACAAAAGGTAAGGGTTTTTTTTGTTGTTGATTTTTAAATCAATACTATACCTTCTGATACTGATTCTTACCGGTGGTGAAATTTTCTCTCTCTCTCTCTCTCTCTCTCTCTCTCTCTCTCTCTCTCNAAAGGTAAGGGTTTTTTTTGTTGTTGATTTTTAAATCAATACTATACCTTCTGATACTGATTCTTACCGGTGGTGAAATTTTCTCTCTCTCTCTCTCTCTCTCTCTCTCTCTCTCTCTCTCTCTCTCTCTCTCTCTCTCTTCTAAGTCACAGATGGCTTGAGATCTGCTTTGGTGAAGGGAGTTTCATTCTGCATTGCAAAATGATATATATTTTAAAAAGGAAAGTCTCCTGAAAACAAAGGCTCATGATCTAGTCTTAAAAAATCACCATTGTGTTTTCAAATTATGTATCAATTAAATACACAATCCCCTTGGAGTTATATTATGACTATCATGCTGAGGACCAATGCAGAATAATTAAATATAGTCATGCATTTTTTGACATATTACAAAAAAAGTTGGTTTTTGTGTGTCTATATTCCTACTGTCATTAATATTCTACAGATGTTAGACTAGATTAGCACCTGACAACACAGCGGGTTGGGATTATGATCTATTCAAAGCTCTCAGTAATGAACACAGAGAACTGTGATTTAAATCTCTAATATCAGTCATTCAACAAGAAAGAGAAAAAATCTGCTCAGGTCTCTCTTGAGGACTCAAAAATAGCTGTTTATTTCTCTTGCATTTTCAGGTATTTTTTTTTGCAATCAGACATAAATAAATTGCTAATAAGCTTCAAACTAAATCTACCAAAAAGGGGAGAGGGAGGGATAGGTAAATAAGAGAAAGAAGGAAGGAAAAAAGAGAGGAAAAGAGAAAGAAAGAAAGAAAGAAAGAAAGAAAGAAAGAAAGAAAGAAAGAAAGAAAGAAAGAAAGAAAGAAAGAAAGAAAGAAAGAAAGAAAGAAAGAAAGAAAGAAAGAAAGAAAGAAAGAAAGAAAGAAAGAAAG
>NW_025347776.1:0-2401 GCF_016433145.1 Gracilinanus agilis | reverse complement strand
TATCTTTTTGTTTCTCTCTATATCTTTCTCTCTTGGTCTCTCTTTTGGCTCTGTCTCTGTCTCTGTCTCTCTCTCTCGCTGTCTCTCTCTCTCCGTCTCTCTTTCTCTCTCTCTCTGTTTCTCTTTCTAAGTCTCTCTCTGTCTTTGTCTCTGTCTCTCTCTCTGTCTCTCTGTCTCCCTCTGTCTCTCTCTGTCACTATTCTCTCTGTCACCCTCTCTCTCTATCTCTTTCTGTCTCTCTCTCTCTCTATCTCTCTCTCTCCATGTTTCTCTCTCTGTCTCTCTCGCTCTCCCTCACTCACTTTCTCTGTCTCTCTCTTTGTCTCTCTCTCTGTCTGTCTCTGTCTCTCTGTCCCTGTCTCTGTCTTTGTCTCTCTCTGTCTCTGTCTCTCTCCGTGTCTCTCTCTATCTCTCTCTGTCTCTGTCTCTCTTTCTCTTTCTCTCTCTCTCTGTTTCTCTGTCTCTCAGTCTCTCTGTCTCTGTCCCTCTCTCTGTCTCTGTCTCTCTCTGTCTGTCTCTCTCCCTCTGTCTCTGTCTCTCTGTATGTCTCTCTCTATCTCTCTTTATCTCTCTGTCTCTCTCTGTCTCTTCCTGTCTCTCTGTCTTTCTCTCTCTGTCTCTCTCTGTCTTTCTCTCTCTCTTTGTCTCTCTTTCTCTCTCTCTGTTTCTCTGTCTCTCAGTCTCTCTGTCTCTGTCCCTCTCTCTGTCTCTGTCTCTCTCTGTCTCTCTGACTCTCTCCCTCTCTCTCTGTCTCTGTCTCTCTGCATGTCTCTCTCTATCTCTCTCTGTCTACCCCTGTCTCTTCTTGTCTCTTTGTCTTTCTCTCTCTGTCTCTCTCCGTCTGTCTCTGTCTCTCTTTGTTTCTCTCTGTCTCTTTCTCTCTCTGTCTCTCTCTGTTTATCTCTCTCTGTCTCTTTGTCTGTCTCTCTGTCTCCCTGTCTCTTTGTCTCTCTCTCTGTCTCTGTCCCTTTCTGTCTGTCTCTCTGTCTCTGTCTCTGTCTCTGTCTCTGTCTGTCTCTCTGTCTCTCTGCCTATTTCTCTGTCTCTCTCCATATCTCTCTCTATCTCTCCCTGTCTCTCCCTTTCTCTCTGTCTTTCTATCTCTATATCTCTCTGTCTTTCTCTGTCTCTCTTTGTCTCTCTCTGTCTCTGTCTTTCTCGGTCTCTGACTCTGTCTCTGTCTCTGCCTCTCTCTCTCTCTCTTTCTCTCTCTCTTTCTCTGTCTGTCTCTGTCTGTCTCTCTTCGTCTCTATGTCCATCTCTCTTTCTCTCTGTCTGTTTGTCTCTCTCTCTCTCTCTGTCCCTTTCTGTCTGTCTCTCTGTCTCTGTCTCTCTCTGTTTTTCTCCATCTCTCTGTCTCTCTGTCTCTGTTTCTCTCTCTGTCTCTGTCTCTCTCTGTCTCTGTTTCTCTCTCTGTCTCTCTGTCTCTCTGCCTTTCTCTGTCTCACTCTCTCTCTGTGTTTCTCTCTCTGTCTCTGTCTCTGTCTCTCCCTCTCTCGCTCTCTCTCTCTGTCTCTCTGTCTCTCTCTGTGCCTTTCTCTTTCTTTGCCTGTCTCCCTGTCTTTCTTTCTGTCTCTCTCTGTCTCCTTGTCTCTCTTTCTGTCTCCCTCTCTCTTTCTGTCTCTCGATCTCTGTCTGTCTTTCTCTCTCTCTCTTTTTCTATTCGTCTCTCTCTTTCTCTTTCTTTGTCTCTGTCTCTGTCTCTGTCTCTCTCTCTGTCACACTCTATTCTCTCTGTCTCCCTCTCTCTATCTCTCTCTCTGTCTCTCTTTCTCTCTATCTCTCTCTCCCTGTCTCTCTATGTCTCTGTCTCTCTGTCTCTCTCTGTCTCTCTGTCTCTCTCTCTGTCTCTCTGTGTCTCANTCTCTCTCTCTGCCTCTCTCTCTGTCACTCTCTCTCTCTGTGTTTCTCTCTCTGTCTCTGTCTCTGTCTCTCCCTCTCTCGCTCTCTCTCTCTGTCTCTCTGTCTCTCTCTGTCTCTCTCTCTGTGCCTTTCTCTTTCTTACCCTGTCTCTGTCTTTCTTTCTGTCTCTCTCTGTCTCTCTGTCTCTCTTTCTGTCTCTCTCTCTCTTTCTGTCTCTTGATCTCTGTCTGTCTTTCTCTCTCTCTCTGTTTCTCTTCGTCTCTCTCTTTCTCTTTCTTTGTCTCTGTCTCTGCCTCTGTCTCTCTCTGTCACACTCTATTCTCTGTGTCTCCCTCTCTTTCTATCTCTCTCTGTCTGTCTTTCTCTCTATCTCTCTCTGTCCCTGTCTCTCTATGTCTCTGTCTCTCTGTCTCTCTCTGTGTCTCTCTTTGTCTCTCTCTCTGTCTCTCTGTGTCTCACTCTCTCTCTGTCTTTCTCTCTGTCTCTGTCTCCCTCTCTCCCTTTCTCTGTCTCTCTCTTTGTCTCTCTCTCTGTCTCT
>NW_025347775.1:0-1139 GCF_016433145.1 Gracilinanus agilis | reverse complement strand
GAAGTTTGTGGGGCTCTAATTTCCAGAGTGAGAGGGGAACTGGATTCAAATCCCTGCCTTGATTTCTTTATTCTTTATTCTCTTTGTCTATTTTGAGTTAACACTATTAGCCATCAAATAAGTGACTTGTGAATTCTTTTACTTCTTCATGAATTCTTTTACTTGATGGCTTACAAAGTTTTAACTCAAAATAGACAAAGAGGATAAGGAATTCCCTTTCACAATACTTAATAACTGTATCATTGGTTAACAAATACTGTGATGTTAAGCAAATCACTTAAGCAAGTTCCTGGGTCTCAGTTTCCTCCTCCACCAATGAAGTGGTGCAATGTACAGCTAAGCCAGACTCTGTGATTCCTTCTACCTCTACCATCTCTTCCTTACCATCACTCCACATATTTCACCATTAGTTGGCATCTTTCTTATCATGTTAATTTTTTTTACATTTATTAATATTCATTTTTAACATGGTTACATGATTCATGCTCCTCCTTTCCCCTTCAACCCCCCCTGCACCCCCCCGCCCATGCGCATTTCCACTAGTTTTGTCATGTGTCCTTGATCNATAGATAAAGGAAGTTTGTGGGGCTCTAATTTCCAGAGTGAGAGGGGAACTGGATTCAAATCCCTGCCTTGATTTCTTTATTCTTTATTCTCTTTGTCTATTTTGAGTTAACACTATTAGCCATCAAATAAGTGACTTGTGAATTCTTTTACTTCTTCATGAATTCTTTTACTTGATGGCTTACAAAGTTTTAACTCAAAATAGACAAAGAGGATAAGGAATTCCCTTTCACAATACTTAATAACTGTATCATTGGTTAACAAATACTGTGATGTTAAGCAAATCACTTAAGCAAGTTCCTGGGTCTCAGTTTCCTCCTCCACCAATGAAGTGGTGCAATGTACAGCTAAGCCAGACTCTGTGATTCCTTCTACCTCTACCATCTCTTCCTTACCATCACTCCACATATTTCACCATTAGTTGGCATCTTTCTTATCATGTTAATTTTTTTTACATTTATTAATATTCATTTTTAACATGGTTACATGATTCATGCTCCTCCTTTCCCCTTCAACCCCCCCTGCACCCCCCCGCCCATGCGCATTTCCACTAGTTTTGTCATGTGTCCTTGATC
>NW_025347774.1:592-1300 GCF_016433145.1 Gracilinanus agilis | reverse complement strand
AAAGAGATAAGGAAGGAAACTCCATTTTGCTAAAAGGTACTATAAACTATAAACAATGAAGTAATATCATTACTAGACATTTATGCACCAAATGGCAGTAGCATCTAGATTTCTGAAGGAAAAATTAAAGAAGTTCATGGAGGAAATAGATAGTAAGACCATAGTAGTAGGGGATCTCAACCTTCCCCTTTCAGAACTAGATAAATCAAACTGAAAAATGAATAAGAAAGAAATAAGGGAAGTGAATGAATGCTAGAAATATTAGAGTTAAGAGATATCTGGGGAGAAAATTGAATAGGAATAAAAAGGAATATACCTTCTTCTCAGCAGTGCATGGTGCATATACAAAGATCAACCATGAACTAGGGCATAACAGTATTGAAAAGAAATGCAGAAATAATAAATACATTTTCAGATGATAATGAGATGAAAATTATACTCATCAAGGGTCCATGGAAAGGTGAATTTAATGTAATTAGAAACTAAATAATCTAATTGTTCAGAACTGTTGCATCAAAAAAGAAATCATATGGGGATATGATTTTGTTTGTAGACTCTAAACAATCACCCGAGTGCAAATATTACAAATATGGAAATGGATCTTGCTCAAAGACACATGTAAAACCCAGTGGAATTGCTCATTGGCTATGGGAGGGGGTGGGAAGAGGGGAGGGAAAGAATATGAATCATGTAACCATGGAAAATATT
>NW_025347774.1:0-545 GCF_016433145.1 Gracilinanus agilis | reverse complement strand
TCAGGGAAAAATGTATATGAGTGCCTATAGCAACAAAATAGAGAGGGAGATCAGTGAATTGGTATTGAAACATAAAACATTAGGAAAAAACAAATTATAAATCCCTAGGTAAAAACTAAATCAGAAATCCTAAAACTTAAAAGAGAAATTAATCAAACTGAAAGTAAGAGAACTATTGAACTAATGAATAAGACCAGGAGCTGATACTTGAGGGGGACAAAAAATTATTAAGTACTGGTTAATTAAGTACTGGTTAATCTAAGAAAAAAAATGAAAAAAGAGAATCAAATTAACAATATCAAAGATGAAAAGGGTGATCTCACCTCTAATGACCTGTCCAGCAATAGACAGTGAAGTCACCCACCTCATTGTTGGGCTACCTCTCTCATCTCTACTTTTAGAATCATTGAGTACTCTCTTTAGCTACTTTTGCTTTCATAAATAAGTAACCTTGATAAATCACCTAAGCTCAGAGCCCCAACTTCTTCATCCAATTGCCAATGTTCATAAAACAATTAAATCAATAGAATCATAACTATTCCTGT
>NW_025347773.1:0-1204 GCF_016433145.1 Gracilinanus agilis | reverse complement strand
GAGAGAGAGAGAGAGAGAGAGAGAGAGAGAGAGAGAGAGGATATTCTACCCATAGAGAGATGAGAGATGGCTAGTACAAATTCATGGAGATAGAAGATGGAATATCATCAAACATAAGTATAGTTTGGATGAATCCCATTGTGGGCATTTATTTGGGGAGTGGGGAGAGACAGGAGGTAAAAGAAGTAATGTACTGTAAGTCTGAAAAAGATAAATTGGGAACTAGTTGTCAAGAGTTTTAAAAGCTAAAGAGAGAAACGTATATGTTATTCCAGAAGCAAGTGGAAGCTACCAGAGTTTATTGGTTAGGATAGTGATGTGATCAGATATATGTTTGGCAGCAGTGTGGAGAATGGACTCCAATGGGGAGAGAATGGGGCAAGGAGACCAATCAGGAGGACCATATAATAACCTTTGCATGAGTTACTGTACGGTGATAGGAGTACAGATAAGTGGACATATGGAAGAATTGTTGTGGAAATAAGAATGCAAGATTTGTTAACAACATTAGATGTAAGAGAGTGCAAGGTATAAGAAAATGTCAAGCTACTAAAGTGGACACTGGAAATATAATTATATCTTTTACAGAAAAGAGGGGAAATCTAGAAGAGACTGAGTGGGTTTGGAAGGAAAGACATGTTGAATTTGAGATTTCTCCAGGACATCTAGTTAGAAATAGTAATTGCTGATTCAAGACTGAAGGGTAAGGGAGAGACTGGGCTGTATTCAGACATACACATACACATACATAAACATGTGTGTGAGTATATATATACAATCTTTTTGAGTACTTGTATTGATAAGATAACTAAACTCATAAAAGCTAATGAGATTATCAAAATAAAATGTAGGGATCAAGTCTACAGATCAAAACATGTAATCTTTCACTTTATTTCCTCCATGAGTTTTTTATTGTATGCATGATATATGTTTTCTGTCATGGCATGGGAAATATGGAAATATGTACTTCATGAAAGCACTGTTATACTAGTTACCACCTCAGGGAGAAGAAGAAGGAGGGAGGGAGAAAATCTGAATCCTAAAATATTAGAAAAATTGTCAATTATTGTGTCTACATGTAATTAAAAAAAGAAAAGAAAAAATTTAAAAACATAGGGAGAGAAGGGGGCTTAGGACAAAGCCTTAGATGTAGAGCAATTCTACAATTCAAGGTTGCAGTGGTAAACTATCAAATTTATACTCA
>NW_025347772.1:0-1337 GCF_016433145.1 Gracilinanus agilis | reverse complement strand
ATATATATTACACAATATATTTAATATATTTACATAAAATATTTAATATATTTATATATAACCAATGTGTTAATGGAATTGTTAATAGATCTGAATTATGTTGATAGAATTGAAATGTTAATAGAATTATATTATATGATTAATATATTGTATATATCACACATACTACAGAATATAAATAATATATACTATGTCACATAATATATAAAACATATACTCTAGAACAGTGATGGGCAAACTTTTTAAAGAGGGGCCAAAGGAAAGGAAATACTCATCTGTCAGTCTGTTTCTAAGGCAACTCTTTCCAAGTTTCATTGTATTGTATCCTACTCATTGTAATTGTCAGATTAGGAATAATGTAGGGCAGCCGGAGAGAACACTTCAGGGGGCCACATCTGGCCTGTCGTAGTTTGCCCTTCACTGGTCTAGAATATAGAATACTATATTGCTATTTATGGAATTTAATTTATATCTACATATAGAAATAGAGTTAAGCATTATAGGTAATATATACTATAGTATATGCTCTAATTATAGTATAATTTTTGCTATAATGTGCTATATACATGTGATATACAATATAATTAATAATATATGATATTATAGTATGATATATTGCATATACAATATTCAGTATATGCTAGATTATATAATATATTCTAANTGTATATTTTATATATATTACACAATATATTTAATATATTTACATAAAATATTTAATATATTTATATATAACCAATGTGTTAATGGAATTGTTAATAGATCTGAATTATGTTGATAGAATTGAAATGTTAATAGAATTATATTATATGATTAATATATTGTATATATCACACATACTACAGAATATAAATAATATATACTATGTCACATAATATATAAAACATATACTCTAGAACAGTGATGGGCAAACTTTTTAAAGAGGGGCCAAAGGAAAGGAAATACTCATCTGTCAGTCTGTTTCTAAGGCAACTCTTTCCAAGTTTCATTGTATTGTATCCTACTCATTGTAATTGTCAGATTAGGAATAATGTAGGGCAGCCGGAGAGAACACTTCAGGGGGCCACATCTGGCCTGTCGTAGTTTGCCCTTCACTGGTCTAGAATATAGAATACTATATTGCTATTTATGGAATTTAATTTATATCTACATATAGAAATAGAGTTAAGCATTATAGGTAATATATACTATAGTATATGCTCTAATTATAGTATAATTTTTGCTATAATGTGCTATATACATGTGATATACAATATAATTAATAATATATGATATTATAGTATGATATATTGCATATACAATATTCAGTATATGCTAGATTATATAATATATTCTAA
>NW_025347771.1:0-1035 GCF_016433145.1 Gracilinanus agilis | reverse complement strand
GCCTGTTCGGGTGGAGTTGACTCCTGGCATCCTGAAACCATCCCTGGATTAGCTGTGAGATCCCAAGTAAAGCCACCCTCAGGTCCTCAGCTAAGCTGACCAAACCTGGCTGGAACCAGGTTGGGGGGAACTTTTCCCCTTGTGACTCCAGTACAGCTTTCTTTGGGCCCTGTCTTGTTTAGATCATAGGAGAGTGTAGTCAAGTCCTTCCCCTGCCCCTCTGGTTTGCCCTTAGCTTTTAAGTGTAGTAAACCCTATTCCCATCCCTAATCTTAGTATGTCCTTGATTAAATGTGTTGCCTTAACTTATAAACTCTTGCCTTTACTTTGCTGGTTTCCGTAGGCCTCGTCTTAGTGCTTCAGAGTGCCAGTTGGACCTAACAGCCAATTCAGTAACAGACACCCCTTTGCTGTTAAACTTTAGTCTCCCTACTTGTTGGGCCCCTTCCTGTCATTTCTGTCTCTCACACACCCACCTGTTTACTGTTTAAAGCACCTTTCCCTGGTTTCTCCCTTAACNATCGCCTGTTCGGGTGGAGTTGACTCCTGGCATCCTGAAACCATCCCTGGATTAGCTGTGAGATCCCAAGTAAAGCCACCCTCAGGTCCTCAGCTAAGCTGACCAAACCTGGCTGGAACCAGGTTGGGGGGAACTTTTCCCCTTGTGACTCCAGTACAGCTTTCTTTGGGCCCTGTCTTGTTTAGATCATAGGAGAGTGTAGTCAAGTCCTTCCCCTGCCCCTCTGGTTTGCCCTTAGCTTTTAAGTGTAGTAAACCCTATTCCCATCCCTAATCTTAGTATGTCCTTGATTAAATGTGTTGCCTTAACTTATAAACTCTTGCCTTTACTTTGCTGGTTTCCGTAGGCCTCGTCTTAGTGCTTCAGAGTGCCAGTTGGACCTAACAGCCAATTCAGTAACAGACACCCCTTTGCTGTTAAACTTTAGTCTCCCTACTTGTTGGGCCCCTTCCTGTCATTTCTGTCTCTCACACACCCACCTGTTTACTGTTTAAAGCACCTTTCCCTGGTTTCTC
>NW_025347770.1:0-1189 GCF_016433145.1 Gracilinanus agilis | reverse complement strand
TCTGTTGTGATTGGACATGTAAACTATGAGGAGGCCACAGGAAGTGATGCAAAAGAGGCCCCTTTAAAAAGAGACCTCAGGGAGCTGGGCCCTCTTTTTCTGGCTTGTGAATGGAACCTGAAGGAGCTATTCTGGTTTGTGACCGGACTTGGAGGAGGTCTAGAGCTGGTGAGACTGTTCCACGTGATGAATGTTAAGAGTGAATCTTCCTGAACTTCTCTTAAGGAACTTCCTTTTAATAGAGACACTGTGGCTGAAGCTTTTGCTTCATTCTCCTTTGAGGCTCTTCGGGCCTCTAGCTTTCTGGCCTTGGGATCAAGGCCTGATTTCTCTTGACTGAGGGTTAATTAGATCTACCTGGATTGAACTAGGGGATCAGAGCAAATTACCTACTGTGTTAGATTACTTATCCTATCTTATCCTCTCTCTTATTTCCTTATTTCTACTTCTTCTTCTCATTTGTAAATAAATTTCCATAAAAGTCATTTTAATTTGAGGTTATTCTTTAACTGGGGACTGATAATTGTTCAATCCCCTGGCAACCAACCTTTTAATATTTACCCAATCAAAACCTCTTTTTACTCATTACNAAGAAAAGTGTCTGTTGTGATTGGACATGTAAACTATGAGGAGGCCACAGGAAGTGATGCAAAAGAGGCCCCTTTAAAAAGAGACCTCAGGGAGCTGGGCCCTCTTTTTCTGGCTTGTGAATGGAACCTGAAGGAGCTATTCTGGTTTGTGACCGGACTTGGAGGAGGTCTAGAGCTGGTGAGACTGTTCCACGTGATGAATGTTAAGAGTGAATCTTCCTGAACTTCTCTTAAGGAACTTCCTTTTAATAGAGACACTGTGGCTGAAGCTTTTGCTTCATTCTCCTTTGAGGCTCTTCGGGCCTCTAGCTTTCTGGCCTTGGGATCAAGGCCTGATTTCTCTTGACTGAGGGTTAATTAGATCTACCTGGATTGAACTAGGGGATCAGAGCAAATTACCTACTGTGTTAGATTACTTATCCTATCTTATCCTCTCTCTTATTTCCTTATTTCTACTTCTTCTTCTCATTTGTAAATAAATTTCCATAAAAGTCATTTTAATTTGAGGTTATTCTTTAACTGGGGACTGATAATTGTTCAATCCCCTGGCAACCAACCTTTTAATATTTACCCAATCAAAACCTCTTTTTACTCATTAC
>NW_025347769.1:0-1063 GCF_016433145.1 Gracilinanus agilis | reverse complement strand
TATGTATCAAAGGTATGATTTGAACCTGAGGCTTCCTGGCTTTGAGGCTTGTTCTCTATTCTGTAAACCATACTGAAATGACTGAACAATAAAAAAAAAGTGGGGGTATATTGGTGTATTACACAAACTGTGTATTACACTGGCATGCATACATGCACACACACACTCACACACAGAAAACATGCATAAACGTGAACTAGAGAAAGCTGTCAGAGCCTCTTGGGAGCCAAGCCATGTTAGGGCAGGTGGAGCAACGTGGCAGGATCCACCCTAAGCTTGCTATTGCAGGACATTCCTCAGGTACAAGCTGTGCTTGGGTTTAACACTGTTCCCTCCCCTGGGATTATTAGAAGAGAGATCTGGAGTTGGTACCACAGGTAAAGACTTTCCTCCTCCTCTTATTTTCTTAAAAGCAAAAGCCTTTCTTTGGCATCCATCCAACCACTTGTACGCAGGGTAAAGGAAACTTTTAGTGAATTCTTAGCCTGTGTTTTAAAAGGTTCTTTGTTGCTGAGGTAAGTGGAAGAAGAAAAGAANTATGTATCAAAGGTATGATTTGAACCTGAGGCTTCCTGGCTTTGAGGCTTGTTCTCTATTCTGTAAACCATACTGAAATGACTGAACAATAAAAAAAAAGTGGGGGTATATTGGTGTATTACACAAACTGTGTATTACACTGGCATGCATACATGCACACACACACTCACACACAGAAAACATGCATAAACGTGAACTAGAGAAAGCTGTCAGAGCCTCTTGGGAGCCAAGCCATGTTAGGGCAGGTGGAGCAACGTGGCAGGATCCACCCTAAGCTTGCTATTGCAGGACATTCCTCAGGTACAAGCTGTGCTTGGGTTTAACACTGTTCCCTCCCCTGGGATTATTAGAAGAGAGATCTGGAGTTGGTACCACAGGTAAAGACTTTCCTCCTCCTCTTATTTTCTTAAAAGCAAAAGCCTTTCTTTGGCATCCATCCAACCACTTGTACGCAGGGTAAAGGAAACTTTTAGTGAATTCTTAGCCTGTGTTTTAAAAGGTTCTTTGTTGCTGAGGTAAGTGGAAG
>NW_025347768.1:0-1135 GCF_016433145.1 Gracilinanus agilis | reverse complement strand
GAAGGAAGGAAGGAAGGAAGGAAGGAAGGAAGGAAGGAAGAATCTTCTTCACTGCTTCATAGTCTACTTCAGAGCAGGTTTTGCTCTGTGTTTAACAGAGTTCATTGTACATAGTAGTAAATATTTGTTCAATGTACATTGTTTAGTGACAATTACTCCATTGAGTACCTACTGTGCACAGTGAATGTAAACACCCTTAGACTCCCAATTTATCAGCTTCCTCAGTTCCCATGATTTGTACCTTCACTCCAACTCAGCCATCCATAGGAATGGTTATGCCCTTTATCTTACCATCACTCATAACCATTTCTGAATTCTGAATTCTGAAATTCTTTTCTCAGATCATTCCCTATAATCCTTCTAACTCTTACTCTGCCTCACTTTCTCTAAATTTATTCTTTCTCTTCCTCATGATTTCTTTGCTTTCTCTGCTTTCCTTTTCTTTCACTCCTGCTCTCTGACCTTACTTCCATCCTTTCAGTATTTATCCTAGACTTAACCAGTCTGCAGTTTAACACTGTTGACCACTCACTCCTTCTCCTGTCTCTCTCTTTTTTGAAAANAGGAAGGAAGGAAGGAAGGAAGGAAGGAAGGAAGGAAGGAAGGAAGGAAGAATCTTCTTCACTGCTTCATAGTCTACTTCAGAGCAGGTTTTGCTCTGTGTTTAACAGAGTTCATTGTACATAGTAGTAAATATTTGTTCAATGTACATTGTTTAGTGACAATTACTCCATTGAGTACCTACTGTGCACAGTGAATGTAAACACCCTTAGACTCCCAATTTATCAGCTTCCTCAGTTCCCATGATTTGTACCTTCACTCCAACTCAGCCATCCATAGGAATGGTTATGCCCTTTATCTTACCATCACTCATAACCATTTCTGAATTCTGAATTCTGAAATTCTTTTCTCAGATCATTCCCTATAATCCTTCTAACTCTTACTCTGCCTCACTTTCTCTAAATTTATTCTTTCTCTTCCTCATGATTTCTTTGCTTTCTCTGCTTTCCTTTTCTTTCACTCCTGCTCTCTGACCTTACTTCCATCCTTTCAGTATTTATCCTAGACTTAACCAGTCTGCAGTTTAACACTGTTGACCACTCACTCCTTCTCCTGTCTCTCTCTTTTTTGAAAA
>NW_025347767.1:0-1863 GCF_016433145.1 Gracilinanus agilis | reverse complement strand
ATTGCAATGCTGCTAGTACAGACGTCCATTACATTCAATTTTAACACAGTGTATCAGTCTCTGTGTACAATGTTCTCCTGGTTCTGCTCCTTTCGCTCTGCATCAATTCCTGGAGGTCTTTCCAGTTCACATGGAATTCTTCCAGTTCATTATTCCTTTCAGCACAATAGTTTTCCATCACAAGCATATACCACAATTTGTTCAGCCATTCCCCAATTGAAGGGTATCCCTTCATTTTCCAGTTTTTTGTTACCACAAAAAACTCGGCTACAAATAATTTTGTACAAGACTTTTTATCTATGATTTCTTTGGGGTACAAACCCAGCAATGCTATGGCTGGATTGAAGGGCAGGCACTCTTTTAGAGTTCTTTGGGCATAGTTCCAAATTGCAATACAGAATGATTGAATCAGTTCACAACTCCACCAGCAATGCATTAATGTCCCAGTTTTGCCACATCCCCTCCAACATTCATTACTCTACCCTGCTTTCATTTTAGCCAATAGATACCTCAAAGTTGTTTTGATTTGCATTTATCTAATTAGTAGAGATTTAGAACACTTTCTCATGTACTTATTGATAGTTTTGATTTCTTTATTTTGAATTGCCTATTCATGTCCCTTGCCTATTTATCAATTGGGGAATGGCTTGATTTTTTGTACAATTGATTTAGCTCCTTGTATATTTAAGTAATTAGACCCCTGTCAGAGTTTTTTGTTATAAAGATTATTTTTCCAGTTTGTTGTTTCCCTTCTGATTTTGGTTGCATTGTTTTTGTTTGTACAAAACCTTTTTAATTTAATATAATCAGAATTATTCATTTTATATTTTGTAATTTTTTCTAACTCTTACTTGGTTGTAAAATTTTCTCTTTCCNTTCAATTTTAACACAGTGTATCAGTCTCTGTGTACAATGTTCTCCTGGTTCTGCTCCTTTCACTCTGCATCAATTCCTGGAGGTCTTTCCAGTTCACATGGAATTCTTCCAGTTTATTATTCCTTTCAGCACAATAGTTTTCCATCACCAGCATATACCACAATTTGTTCAGCCATTCCCCAATTGAAGGGTATCCCTTCATTTTCCGGTTTTTTGCTACCACAAAAAACTCGGCTACAAATAATTTTGTACAAGACTTTTTATCTATGATTTCTTTGGGGTACAAACCCAGCAATGCTATGGCTGGATTGAAGGGTAGGCACTCTTTTAGAGTTCTTTGGGCATAGTTCCAAATTGCCATCCAGAATGATTGAATCAGTTCACAACTCCACCAGCAATGCATTAATGTCCCAGTTTTGCCACATCCCCACCAACATTCATTACTCTACCCTGCTTTCATTTTAGCCAATAGATACCTCAAAGTTGTTTTGATTTGCATTTATCTAATTAGTAGAGATTTAGAACACTTTCTCATGTACTTATTGATAGTTTTGATTTCCTTATTTGAGAATTGCCTATTCATGTCCCTTGCCTATTTATCAATTGGGGAATGGCTTGATTTTTTTATATAATTGATTTAGCTCCTTGTATATTTAAGTAATTAGACCCCTGTCAGAGTTTTTTGTTATAAAGATTATTTTTCCAGTTTGTTGTTTCCCTTCTGATTTTGGTTGCATTGTTTTTGTTTGTACAAAACCTTTTTAATTTAATATAATCAGAATTATTCATTTTATATTTTGTAATTTTTTCTAACTCTTACTTGGTTGTAAAATTTTCTCTTTCCCATAGATCTGACAAGTATACTATTCTGTGTTGACTTAATTTACTTATAATTTCCTTCTTTATATTCAAGTCATTCACCCATTCTGAATTTATCTTAGTGTAGGGTGTGAGATGTTGATCTAAACCTAATCTCTTCCATATTGT
>NW_025347766.1:0-1139 GCF_016433145.1 Gracilinanus agilis | reverse complement strand
GAAGGAAATAGTGAAAGAAGAAAGGACAGGACAAGGAGAGAGAATTAAAATGTCTGGGAATACGCAGTTGATAATTATAACTCTGAATGTGAATGGGATGAACTCACCCATAAAATGGAAGCAAATAGCAGAGTGAATTAGAAACCAAAATCCTATCATATGTTGTCTACAAGAAACACACATGAGACAGGCAGACATACATAGACTAAAAATGAAAGGATGGAGCAAAATCTATTGGGCTTCAAATGAGAAAAAGAAGGCAGGGGTTGACATCATGATCTTTGATAGAGCCAAAGTAAATTACATCCTAATAAAAGGCAGTATAAACAAGAAATATCAGTACTCAACATGTATGCACCAAACAGTATAGCACCCAAATTTCTAAAGGAGAAGCTAGTGGAGCTTAAGGATGAAATAGATAGCAAAACTATACTAGTGGGGGAACTCAATCTTCCCCTAGCAGATCTAGATAAATCAAACCAAAAAATAAATAAGAAAGAGATGAGAGGTGAATGAAATCCTAGAAACATCAGAGTTAATAGATATATGGAGAAAAATAAATAGGGACAAAAAGAAATACAGCTTCTTTTCAGCAGCACATGGAACATTCACAAAGATTGACCATGTACTAGGGCATAGAAACATGGCAAACAAATGCAAAAAAGCAGAAATGCAAACTTATCATATCATAATGCAATAAAAATAGTTATTAGTAAGAATACACGGAGAGGCAAACCAAAAACTAATTGTAAATTAAATAATATAATTCTCCAAAATAAGTTAGTGACAGAAAAAATCATAGAAACAGTTAATGATTTCATTGAAGACAATGACAATGATGAGACTTCTTACTCAGACCTATGAGATGCAGCCAAAGCAGTTCTAAGGGGAAAATTTATGTCACTGAGTGCATATATTAACAAATTAGGGAGGGCAGAGATTAATGAACTGGGCATGCAACTTAAAAAACTAGAAACTGAACAAATTAAAAATCCCCAGATGAAAACTAAATTAGAAATATTAAAAATCAAAGGAGAAATTAATAAAATCGTAAGTAAANCAGCAGAAGAAATAGAATACTTAAATAATCCAATATCAGAAAAAGAAATTGAACAAGCCATCAAAGAACTCCCTAAGAA
>NW_025347765.1:0-1701 GCF_016433145.1 Gracilinanus agilis | reverse complement strand
ACTCCCAGTAGCCAATGCACATTTCCACTGGTTTCTTCCTGTGTCATCCATCAAGACCTATTTCCATATTATTGATAATTGTTCTAGGGTTGTCATTAAGAGTATACATCCTAATCGTGTCCTCATCAACCCATGTGTTCAAGCAGTTGTTTTTCTTCTGTGTTTCCACTCCTGTAGTTCTTCCTCTGAATGTGGGTATCGTTCTTTTCCATAAATGCCCTGGGTCATTGCATTGCTGCTAGTACAGAAGTCTATTACATTCAATTTTACCATAGTGTATCGATCTCTATGTATAATGTTCTCCTGGTTCTGCTCCTTTCACTCTGCATCAATTCCTGGAAGTCATTCCACTTCACATAGAATTCCTCCAAAGTATTATTCCTTTGAGAACAATAGTATTCCATCAACAGCATATATGACAATTTGTTCAGCCATTCCACAATTGAGGGGCATACCTCAAAAAAAAAAAGTGAAGGAAGGTGGCCTAGCAGTACCAGATATTAAATTATACTATAAAGCAGCTGTCATCAAAACAATATAGTACTAAGAGACAGAAGGGAGGATCAGTGGAATAGACTTGGGGTAAGTGATGTCAGCAAGACAGCCTATGATAAACCCAACGAGCCCAACTTTGGAGACAAAAATCCACTATTTGAGAAAAACTGCTGGGAAAATTGGAAAACAATATGGGAGAGATTAGGTTTGGATCAATATCTTACACCCTACACGGAGATAAATTCAGAGTGGGTGGATGACTTGAATATAAAGAAGGAAACTATAAGAAAATTAGGCAAACACGGAATAGTATGCTTGTCAGATCTCTGGGAAAGGAAAGATTTTAAAACCAAGCAAGAGTTAGAAACAATTACAAAATGTAAAATAAATAATTTTGATTACATTAAATTAAAAAGGGTTTGTACAAACAAAAACAATGCAACTAAAATCANTTCCTCTGAATGTGAGTATCGTTCTTTTCCATAAATCCCTCAGAATTGTCCTGGGTCATTGCATTGCTGCTAGTACAGAAGTCTATTACATTCAATTTTACCATAGTGTATCGATCTCTATGTATAATGTTCTCCTGGTTCTGCTCCTTTCACTCTGCATCAATTCCTGGAAGTCATTCCAATTCACATAGAATTCCTCCAAAGTATTATTCCTTTGAGCACAATAGTATTCCATCAACAGCATATATGACAATTTGTTCAGCCATTCCACAATTGAGGGGCATATCAAAAAAAAAAAGTGAAGGAAGATGGCCTAGCAGTACCAGATATTAAATTATACTATAAAACAGCTGTCATCAAAACAATATAGTACTAAGAGACAGAAGGGAGGATCAGTGGAATAGACTTGGGGTAAGTGACGTCAGCAAGACAGCCTATGATAAACCCAACGAGCCCAACTTTGGAGACAAAAATCCACTATTTGACAAAAACTGCTGGGAAAATTGGAAAACAATATGGGAGAGATTAGGTTTGGATCAACATCTTACACCCTACACGGAGATAAATTCAGAGTGGGTGGATGACTTAAATATAAAGAAGGAAACTATAAGAAAATTAGGCAAACACGGAATAGTATGCTTGTCAGATCTCTGGGAAAGGAAAGATTTTAAAACCAAGCAAGAGTTAGAAACAATTACAAAATGTAAAATAAATAATTTTGATTACATTAAATTAAAAAGGGTTTGTACAAACA
>NW_025347764.1:554-1029 GCF_016433145.1 Gracilinanus agilis | reverse complement strand
CTCTGTCTCTGTCTCTCCCTCTCTCGCTCTCTCTCTCTCTGTCTCTCTGTCTCTCTCTCTGTCTCTCTCTGTGCCTTTTTCTTTCTTTGCCTGTCTCCCTGTCTTTCTTTCTGTCTCTCTCTGTCTCTCTGTCTCTGTCTCTGTCTCTCTCTGTGTCTTTCTGTCTCTGTCTCTCTCTTTATGTTTCTCTCTCTCTGTCTCTATGTCTGTCTCTCTGTTTCCCTCTCTCTCTCTGTCTATCTCCCTCTCTCTGTATTTCTCTTTGTCTCTCTCGGTGTCTCTCTCTCTGTCACTGTCTGTCTGTCTCTTCCTGTCTCTCTGTCTTTCTCTCTCTCTGTCTCTCTCTGTCTCTCTCTGTCTCCCACTCTCTCTGTCTCCCTCTGTCTCTGTCTCTCTCCCCCTCTCTCCCTCCCTCTCTCTCTGTCTGTCTGTCTCTCTGTGTCTTTCTCTCTCTGTCTCTCCGTGTCTCTGTCTC
>NW_025347764.1:0-518 GCF_016433145.1 Gracilinanus agilis | reverse complement strand
TCTGTCTCTCTGTCTCTCTCTATGTCTCTCTCTGTGCCTTTTTCTTTCTTTGCCTGTCTCTCTGTCTTTCTTTCTGTCTCTCTCTGTCTCTCTGTCTCTGTCTCTGTCTCTCTCTGTGTCTTTCTGTCTCTGTCTCTCTCTTTATGTTTTTCTCTCTCTGTCTCTATGTCTGTCTCTCTGTCTCCCTCTCTCTTTGTCTATCTCCCTCTCTCTCTATTTCTCTTTGTCTCTCTCGGTGTCTCTCTCTCTCTGTCTCTGTCTGTCTGTCTCTTCCTGTCTCTCTGTGTTTTTTTCTCTCTCTCTCTCTCTCTGTCTCTCTCTGTCACCCACTCTCTCTGTCTCCCTCTGTCTCTGTCTCTCTCCCCCTCTCTCCCTCCCTCTCTCTCTGTCTGTCTCTCTGTGTCTTTCTCTCTCTGTCTCTCCGTGTCTCTGTCTCTCTGTATCACACTGTCTATATCTCTCTCTCTTTCTCTCTCCCTCTCCGTATCTTTCTCTCTCTCTCTCCGTGTCTCTGTCTC
>NW_025347763.1:0-1133 GCF_016433145.1 Gracilinanus agilis | reverse complement strand
CAAATCACCCGCCATTACCTTCTGCCTACCTGGCTGCTTCATATGAAAGAGAGCATCTCCCAATCACATCAGGAGTCTTATACCTCTGTCTACGTAATCACATTTCCTCCATAAGAGGAATCATGGGAAATGTAGTTTCCAAGTCCCCTAAACATCCACAGCAAGTTTATATCATATATCTAAATATTAAAGCTCAATGAACCCCAAATTTCCACTAACACAACAGTCAAGAAACATGAATAGGTAGTTTTCACATAAAGAAATCAAAACTAAATCCCTCCTGATTAGAGAAATGCAAATTAAAACAATGCTGAGGTACCCCCTCACACCTAGCAGACTGGCCAATGTGGCAGTAAAGGAAAGTGATAAATGTTGGAGGGGATGTGGCAAAATTGGGACACTAATACACTGCTGGTAGAGTTTTGAATTGGTCCAGCCTTTCTGGAGGGCAATTTGGAATTATACACAAAGGGCTTTAAAAGAATTCCTGCCCTTTGATCTAGCCATTCCCCTGCTGGGTTTGTACCCCAAAGAGATAATAAGGTAAAAGACTTGTACAAANAGATCTAAGTCAAATCACCCGCCATTACCTTCTGCCTACCTGGCTGCTTCATATGAAAGAGAGCATCTCCCAATCACATCAGGAGTCTTATACCTCTGTCTACGTAATCACATTTCCTCCATAAGAGGAATCATGGGAAATGTAGTTTCCAAGTCCCCTAAACATCCACAGCAAGTTTATATCATATATCTAAATATTAAAGCTCAATGAACCCCAAATTTCCACTAACACAACAGTCAAGAAACATGAATAGGTAGTTTTCACATAAAGAAATCAAAACTAAATCCCTCCTGATTAGAGAAATGCAAATTAAAACAATGCTGAGGTACCCCCTCACACCTAGCAGACTGGCCAATGTGGCAGTAAAGGAAAGTGATAAATGTTGGAGGGGATGTGGCAAAATTGGGACACTAATACACTGCTGGTAGAGTTTTGAATTGGTCCAGCCTTTCTGGAGGGCAATTTGGAATTATACACAAAGGGCTTTAAAAGAATTCCTGCCCTTTGATCTAGCCATTCCCCTGCTGGGTTTGTACCCCAAAGAGATAATAAGGTAAAAGACTTGTACAAA
>NW_025347762.1:0-1479 GCF_016433145.1 Gracilinanus agilis | reverse complement strand
CAACGAAGGTCTGGAGAGGGTTAAAGGAGCCCGAAGAGCTATTTTGTTTGGTAACTTCGAAAGCTGCCCAGGGCAGCCGAAGCAGCTTTCGAAGTTACAAAACAAAACATCTCCTCAGTAACAACTGTACAAGCCAAGGCCTCCCTGCCATTCAGACTGTTGAGTCAGTATGTCTGGCTGGGCAGGGCCTCACGTCACTGCTCCCAGCCTGCCTCCTCCTCCTTTCTCTTTCTTTCCTCCACCCCTCCTCCTCCTCCTCCTCCTCCTCTTCAGCCTTTCCCCAAGCGCTTTGCACTCGTCGCCGGATATGAGCCACCAATCCCAGCAACAAACAATCCTTTAAATTAAATAAAAAAGAAAACCACTAACTGCGGCGAGCAGAACGCGCCAGCGACTGGTTAACTTACATTATTCTACAGTCTTCCCCCACCCCCACCTTTCCGCCCCACATCTGTCCCTCATTCAAGACACAACAGCTGTTTTATCTCTAGCCAGGCCAATAGAAGGAACGCTACTACATAAAGAGTTACAATGTAGCTTCCTCGTTGTGTGTGTATGTGTGTGTGCTTTTTTTTTTTTTTAAGACCATGTTGTTTTTCCCTTGTGCTGCTTTGGTTGTGAGTGTTCCCTTATGTGCTCGGCAGCCTGGAGCCCACAGGAAGGGGGTGTGGGGGGGAAGGTTCCAGACTTCTTAAGAGTGACGCTTTGCTTGTTCATTTAAAGTCTTGTCATTGGAAAAACCTCCCTTCATTTTTCAGACTCTGTCCTAAATGCCTCCTCGATGTCTTTCCCTTTGCTTAGAGGTGGGTGCTGTCCTTAATTTATGCGCCAGACCTAGAAGAGGCTTTAGAATCTTAAGAGTTTGGATTTGTTGTTTTTTAGGCTTGCGTGAGACCTCCACAGACTTAACCTTATTTCCACGGAGCGTGTGCAGTCAGCATCCTAGTGGGCCTAACCCCAAACAAAAACACCCCAGTGCTTTTTAACCGGAGGCGGATCTGGACCGCTTACGTCTCTGCTGGGCGATTTATTTGCGTGTTTGTTTTTTAAGCAATAGGGAAAGTATTAGTATGACATGTGACAGGTTTGCTTCAAGGAGGGAAAAGGCGGAACATATGCATATAATATATATTAGGGAAAACTAAATCCCGAGGAAGAGGGGGAAGGGGGATGGAGTGGGTGGGCATGCATTTCTTGAAATCAGCAAAAACAGCATCTGGTATTTAAAAGGGTAATTTCATCAAGGACCTCCTGTTGGAGTCCTCATAACTCTCAACCAAAATAAACTCGCAGGAACATGTGTTTACTTAATGGCTAGTTTCTGTTTGAAATACCGGGAGAGGAGGAGGGGGTACCCAAGCAGGGTAGTAAGTCCTAAAAGTAGGAACTGTTTACCGAACCAGATGAGCAGCCTCGATGTTTTCGCCCGTTTCCCATAAAGGCAGCAGCTGCCCTGGGTGGGGGCGGGGGGGCTGGAGA
>NW_025347761.1:80-14146 GCF_016433145.1 Gracilinanus agilis | reverse complement strand
GTGCATATATGATATATCATTAAATATAGTATATATTATTCTATATATAATTTATAAGAACTGCCTGCTAATAAATTACATATGTGAATTTAGATATTAAGTATTATGAGAATGTTATGTTTTTGTATATTATGTATATACCTGCTTATTATTGTATATTATGTATATGCCTGCTTATTATATATATAAGATTATGTATTAAAGTATCTTATGTACTATAAGAACTTTAAATAATAAATGCTTAAACAATCTAAAAAAAAAAAGGAGTTGCCCAAGACCAACTCTACTCTAGTTTTCTCTGTAATCTCACCATAATGTCCTCTTTGGACAGTAAATGTTCAAGCTCGTGGAGGCCTCCCTCAAAATAGTATTAATTCAGGCTCCTCTTGACTTGGTCAGCCTGAGTGTATCTCTAATGACACAACTGTATAGCTGTAGTTCTGTTTCTCTGGCCTCTAAAGTTATTTTTTCTGGGGAGATGTGTTTATTTTGTCTTGTTTACATCTGTTTCTTCCATAGGGCCTTGCGTAATTCTGATCTTCAGATTCTGGATGCTCTCTAGTTCGTCAATGTTCTTTCCCAAAATGTGGTGCAGGGAACTAAACGTAATTTCCCAGGTAGCATCTTGAAAAGGACAAATAGATAGCACCTACTACCACCTCCTTAGATCTTGACCCTAGGCCTTAAAAGCTTCATTTTGATCAATCTACCAATCATTGTCACCATGTTACCAGAAGTCTATGACACTCAAATGGCAACAGTGTGTTTAGACATGTGTCAGAACATGCTTAAGTTCCTGAATCAGGACTAATGGGACTTTAACCACCCTTAGTTGGCTACGACTGACTTGCTCGTTTCCCAGATATTCCCCAAACAACTGCTTTCCAGGAAGCTTCTTCCTCCTGGCAATGAGTAGTTTATCACAACACCTGTAGTGCTATTCAATTCCCTTTGTGATCTTAAGCAAACTTGAACCTCTTTGGACTCAGTGTCCTTGAAACACATGGTACGTTATTACTTTGAACTTTACTGCTACTGATCCTGATGCAATTAAGAGGAACCATTCTGGGGGCTGCTGCTGTCATCAATTGTTCTGAGCTGTGCTTACTGTTTTTTTCGTGGAAGCACTGGGATTTGAACTTAGGACCTTTGGTTTCACCATGATAAGCTTCATATAGGGATAAAATGGATTACCATAATTAGTTTAGCTCAGCAGAGAGAATCTATTCCACACATGCTTAAGTGCAACTCCAAAAATGTCCCTGGGCAGCAACAGCCTGTGCGGGAGCATCCTGTGACAGCTATTTGTAGCTCACTAATAGCCCACATAGCATCAACTGTGAGTTTAATTACCATATTCAAAATAAATTTGAATTAGGTAAACTGCAACCAAGCTTTCAGAAGCTCAGCCTTAAGGACTCAAATCATATGACAGAAATACTGAGACTACCTGACCTAGAGTTTAGAATTAGTTATGCTAAGTAGCAGTAATCCTGTAGGCTATCAAAAGCCAAGTAACTTGTCCACAGCTCTAATAATACTAATAATTAATCATAGTAATAGCCCTGTGAGGGAGGTGAATGAAAAGCACTTATTAAATACTTCCTGTGTGTCAAACATTGTGATAAGTGATGAGAATACAAATACAAAAGTGATATGTCATCCCTACTTTCAAGGAGATTACATTCTGGTGGGTGGAGACAGCACATATTGGGGAGTAGTAGCCAGGGAAGGGAGTTGTGGTCCAGGAAGTCATAGGTTACCCTCCATCATGCTCTGTATGTCACTTGTTCATACAGCATTGATTTCATCTTGTTTCCTCCATTAGAACGTGAGCTCTTTGAGGAGAGACGAGGATCTAAATCAGTGGTTCCCAAAGTTTTTTGGTCTCCTGCCCCCTTTCCAGAAAAAATATTCCTTAGCCCCCTGGAAATTCATTTTTAATTTTTTATTTTTTTTAATTTTTTTTTTATTAATTTTAAACCCTTAACTTCTGTGTATTGACTTATAGGTGGAAGAGTGGTAAGAGTAGGCAATGGGGGTCAAGTGACTTGCCCAGGGTCACACAGCTGGGAAGTGTCTGAGGCCAGATTTGAACCTAGAACCTCCCGTCTCTAGGCCTGGCTCTCAATCCACTGAGCTACCCAGCTGCCCCCAGGAAATTCATTTTTTAAAATTTAATAGCAATTAATAGGAAAGATAAATGTACCTGTGGCCATCACTGCCTCCCCTGGATCACTGCAGCACCCACCAGGGGGCAGTGGCGCCCACTTTGGGAATCACTGATTCTAGATTTTGCTTTTGTATCTTCACGGCTGAATAAAATGTCTGGCACCTAAGCATGTATACTTAGTATATTTATATTTATATAAAAATTTTGAATATAACTTGAAAGTGAAAACTTTTCAACTCTGTGTAAGAATGCATCATTAATTGCCTTGATTCCATGACAATAGCATGTTTTAGACAACATATCATATCATACTTGGTGTGTCATATCCTGGATAAAAGCTTTGGGATGCTTCCTAGGGGATTTGATTCCTAACTTGAAAGCAACATGCTTCTTTAAGAAGAGCTGGTTGAATAGATTTAAACTCTGGAAGTTGAGCCAATATAATTTCTCTTTTTAATTTCTAAGAAAACAAGCTTATGGAGTTTTTGAAGCACTAAATTGTAAATTATGTTGTGCAGGAGGAAACAAACACAACTGATATACGTAATAATTTCTCTTGCCCTCCACACATCTTTCCCCAGAGGAGAATGTGAATATACTTTCAAATCAAATTACTGAGTGTGGCTTCATTTTGAAAATGACATAATTCATGGAAGAAAATAAAACTCATATGGGGCATACACGTTTACTATAATACGTCCATGATTACAAAACCAGAAAGAAAAGCTATTTCTGACAGGTAAAGAGAAAAAGGCAATTAATGGAAGCAACAGTATGGCTTGGAAGTGTCTATATCAGCATTGGTGAACCTTTAAAGAGTTTGAGTGCCCAGAGGGCAAATTCAAACTGTCATTGACATTACCAGAGAGGTCAGGGAGAAAGTGCTTGCTTTGGGCCACTGGAAAGAGGGTTGGGGCTTGCAAAAATTGTTCTTAGGTGCTGGGAAGAGGGGGAACAGATTAGCTCCCAGAGTGCAGGGTCTGCACATGTGCCATATCTTTGCCAATGAGGGTCTATACCAGTGATTCCCAAAGTGGGCGCCACTGCCCCTTGGTGGCAGCAATCCAGGGGGCAGTGATGGCCACAGGTGCATTTATCTTTCCTATTAATTGCTATTAAATTTTTTTAAAATTAATTTCCAGGGTGCTAAGTAATATTTTTTCTGGAAAGGGGGCGGGAGGCCAAAAAAGTTTGGGAACCTCTGCTCTATACTATCCAGGCTAGGAAATGAAAAACATCATTATTGCTGAAATGAAATACAGTATGATTCCATTTGAATTTTATTTTAGCTGTCCAATGGAGAGAAGATGGTATATAAATAAAGCACTAGGTTTGGAGGCAGGGAGTTGTAGTTTCCCATTCTACCTCTTGACACCTGTTAGCTCCTTCACCCCAAGCAAGTCACTGAACTGGGCAAGGCTGGGCAAATCCTTCCCAAGAGCCCCTTAATTTGAGTGACTTTTCTGGACTAATTATTTCCCTTTAATGCTGTAAGTATCTTTTTTGCACATGGTTGTTTGCATGTTACCTCTTCCATTAAATTGTGAGCTCTTTGAGAGCAGACTGTCTTTTGCCTTTCTTTGTTATCTCCAGAGCCTAGCACAGTGCTTGACACATAGAAGGTGCTTAATAAATGGTTATTAATCATCCGATTTCACCTCTCTGAGCCTCAAGCAGCTCCTAAGTTTTTATCTACCAAGTCATAATGAATTGCTAAAAGTAATTAACTACTAGCTGAACTTTTATATTTGAAAGATTGACGCTTTCACTACCCCCAAAAAAAATCCAATGTTGAAATCTGGCCTAGATTTGAGCTAGAGAAATTTAAACATTACATCTTCTGAAGGAATGATTTTTACTTGGTCCTCTTGAGTTAAAAATAATTTATTTTAATAAGTTCTATAATAGCTTTAAACTGCGCCAAGGCTTCTGGGCCACCCTACATAACGAAAAAGAGAGAGAGATAAGGGAGAAAGGGATTTGAGAGAAGTTATGGCTGCCACCCCCAACTAATACCCTAGAACCAATATTCTTTTGGCCTGCCAAAGGGAGTGCCTCCCATCCCCAACTTCTACTTTTCCTCTGCCTCCAGTACTATAAAGTACCCCTACTTATCTACTAAGCCAAAGATGAATTGCAGTGTGGTTGGTGGAGAGAATTTTCACACTAGAAGCCCTCTAAACCAGTGATGGGCAAACTCTTTCAAGAGGGGGCCAAAGGAAAGGAAATGCTCATCTGTCAGTCTGTTTCTAAGGCAACGCTTTCCAAGTTTTGTTGTATTGAATTCTACTCATTGTATTCGTCAGATTAGGAATAATGTCACAGGGCTGGATAGAACATTTCAGGGGGCCACATCTGGCCCACGGGCTGTAGTTTGCCCATCACTGCTCTAAACCAATAAAATCACAAATCCTTTGTATGTTTAGAAGCCTAGTAATAATCAATGGGGGATCTAATTATGATCACAGCCATCTATAGAACACTTTCTGCTAATAAGCAAGCCTAACAAAAAGCTTCCTCAAGATTTTTACCCCTCCAGCCCCTAGGCTGGGATAAATGAACATTCAGAAACATGCCCTGACTCAAATAAATGCTCTAAGAATGAAAATTAACTTGGCAGGAACAAAGCATTGGCTTGGACTGATTTTCATGGCTTTATCTGGCAAACGATACAGGTTTTCAGAATTTAGCTCTGTCCTCCAGCCCGGGAAGCCCCATGACAGCCAATAAGGGAACACAAAAACAGAAACCCAACTGTCCCAAGCCCAGCTAGCAAGCATGAAGACTGAGATCAGTTCCAATCGTGCATCCCCAAGTTCCCGATGTACATCTAACTTTCTTTGCATTCTCACTTTCTCTTTCTCTCCCAAGTTTAGTTCATTTATAATGTTCCCCATTGGAAATCATTTATCAGTTTAATGAACACATTCAAGGAAGGCTAACCACAGGGGTGGTGGAGGGATGAGCCGATTCTTTTGTTGTATACCAAGTAGTACTATTCATCATTCCGTAAATCTGACAGACTGCAAACATTAAATTAACTGACATGAAAACCTCATTCTGAACTGTGATTTCCCGTACATCCAAAACAGCCTGCGAAATGCCTTAGATTTTATATCCAAATCCATTAAACATACAGCAGAGAAAAGTGTGAAAAACGCATGATCGACTATATGCTCACAGAGAGCTTCCATACTTTGTTAACTCGAGTGAAACTGATGCACAGGGTACAAGGCAAGAAGACTCTGAGCATGGGAATGGCCTGGCAGCTCTGGAAATGGAATTGCATACTGCAAGAAGAATTCACCATTCAGAAGAAGCTCAAGAGCCAAATCCTTTTTGAGTTTGTGCTCTCACTACTGTATACATGAGTTTAAATATGTGCAAGTGGAACTGGCCAGTGATTACTGCTCAGAGGTGGTGGGTGATTTTTATAGCAACAAGGCAGATAATCTTGTCAACAGTGCCTTGGTTGGCAACATTTGCAAAACTGCTGGTGCCTCCCTACAGAGCCTTCACTCCATCACTAATCAATTTTCTTCAGCACCAAACTTTCCTTACTGCAAGGGGATTTAATTTGTTCATCCTGATAAAAGATGATGAGTAGTGATGGAAAAAAGTCATCAGAAAAAGGTTGATGGCAGTGAACTCAAATAAAACTAAATGTCACCACATCTTACTTTTCTGGGGAACCTTCTAAGTAGATCAGACATGTTCGGAAAGCTGTAAAATGTGCCCTTTGCTTACAAGAAAAAGGTCGATTCTGTGCTAACAAATTGTAATAGGTTAGTCATAAATGATCATATCCATGCCCGAAATATGATATCTTGCATACTTTTACTACTGTTACCATTACTTTGGCCCCAATAGAGGTTCTTCTCCTCCCCAAAAAGAGTACCTTGAAACTCTGAAAAGTCATGCAAAGAGGTGGAATTACGAATCAGATAAATAAAGCCTTTAAGTCATTATGATCAGATTTCTATCCCCCACACAGAGAGAAACCTTGATTGCTCATCTTTGCATATATCATTCACTATGGTTTAGGCCTGGTAATCATAACAGAGTAATCTTCTGGACAATAGTTTTAATGGGCAGTTGGTTAGAGTAGTACACAGAGTGACGAGAACTTGATTATACTTTTTTTGGCTTTATAAAATAGTTGTCATAAAAAAGGAAGCTAGTCAACATGCCCAGCTCTTCAACTAATGATTCTACTATAGGAGTGGAATCAGAAGCATGGCAAGATCACTAGTGGATCTTCGACAGCACTGGACGTGTGTGTATGTATGTATGTATTTGTGTCTCCTAAACTACTTATTCAACATTTAAAAGTGATAAAGACCCATTTGTTATGGCACCAGCATACATGGAAACTATCCAAATGACTCCTGCTAATGAAATATCCTAAGGCTCTTCCAAATAAGAGCTGACAACTTGGAGTTTCAAATCATGGCTAATAGGGCTATAGGAAATATCACAGGTAGCAGGTGATAAACCTGAGTTTTTATTTCAATGGCAAGGGAAAGCAATTATTTGTACTGAGGTGGTCTTACCCAACAGTGATGGTTAAGATGAAGGCAAGTCAACCTGAATGGAGAGGGCCTATGAAAAAATGTTGTGAGGCTTTTTCCCACTCTGATATTAGAAGGCAGCTAGGGCATGCAACAATGGATAGAGCACTGGCCTAGGAGTCAGGAAGACCTGAGTTCAAACTTCCATCAGACACTTCCTAGCTGTATGACCCTGGGCAAGTCACTTAGGCTGTTTGCCTCAGTTTCCTCATTTGTAAAATGGGAATAATAATAGTACCTCTCTCCTAGGGTTGTTATAATAACCAAAAGAGATAATAATGGAAAATGCTTAGTATACTGCCTGGCACATAGTAAGCACTATACAAATGTTAGCTATCATCACATATGTATATGAGGGCAAGGAAAGAACCTGCTGTTTTTATTGACAGCCTAAGGAAAAAGGCTACAATCAGAGAGATAAATTGTAGGGAAAGGAGTCTTCACTCTCTCTAGCTGAACTCACTCCCCATTCTTCCCCCAACCCATGCCCTGTACCCTAGTCAGGGAGATCTCCTCATTCTCATGTAAATAAAACCTTTTCGTTTTACCTCCATAATATCTCTTGTACCTGTCTTCTCTCCATTCACAGGGACAATGCCCTAACTCAGGCCCTTATTTCCCTCTCTCATGGACTTTTGCAAGAGCCTTCTGATTCTTCTCCTTACCTCTGATCTCTTTGACACCATGATAAAATTCATTTTTCTAAAGCAGAAACTTGACTGTGTCATCCCTCAGTGCGAGGCATTTGGTGGCTCTCTTTTACCTCTCCAAACTCTCATTGCTAGTTAAAGCACTTTATAACTTGGTCACACACTCTCCTTTTCTTTATTCTACATCTTTCCCCTTTATGAATTCTCTATTTTGCTCCATTTGGCTTACCTGCTATTCCCTGAAAACAACATTCCAGAATGTTTTTAGGCTCTTAAAATCCCTAGTTTCCTTCCAGATTTTGTTCTTGTGTTATCTTTTTTCCTGATCGCCATTTCTAGTTGATAGTGCTCTCTCACACCCCAAGTTATTTTGTACTCAGTTTTTATATATCTTTGGGTGAGAGACAGTTTAGTAGAGTAAAGAACGACAGCCTTACAGTCAAGGAGACCTGGATTCACAACCTACCTGTGACTTCCTGGCTGTTCAATCAAGTCATTTAGTCTCTCAGTGATCCAAACATCTCCCTAAGACAGTGATGGAGAATCTATGGCATGGTTGCCAAAAGGGGCACATAGAGCCCTCTCTGTGGGCATGCCTGCAGTCGCCCACCAGAGTTCATTACTAGAAAGCCAGAAGGACTCAGGATGAAGCTGTCCCCCTCCCCCTCTCCATGCCCTTGAGGACATTTCTCACATGATCCACCCCTCTGCCCATCAGCCCAATGGGAGTGTTTCCTCCCTCCCCTGTCTGGGGTAAGGGGCGGGGGCAGGAGGTGAGGTGGGGAGGGCAGGGGCAGGACACAGTATTTGGTCTCTGGTGGGGTGGAACATGGCACTCAGTCTCTAAAAGGTTCACCATCACTGCCCTAAGATATAAATTGTAGAAGTGCTGATTTGCATTGGAAGAGAGTTCCGCATACTACTGAAATTACAGATCAGGGACATGTTGTCCTTTCCACCATCTAGAATAGGGGAAGTTCCTTAAGCAAAGATACTGTTCCCAACCTTTTTTCATGCCTACTATGTACCTGGCACATACTAAGACAGTGAGTACTGAATTAAATCTTGTTGAATTTCCAAAAATTATCTTCTCTTCCTAAATCAACCCTAAAAGAGGAAAGAGACCATTTCCTAAACACTGGCAACCCCTATATCACCTATCATGGTGCTGAGCATATGATGCTTTGTATACAGAATGATGGATTAGAAAACCATTTATATCCTGAGAAAAAGGTCATCCTGGCATCTTTGGGGGAAATTTCAGGGAAGCAAGTGAGTCCTTTTCCTCAGCCAGGCATTAGTACTAGACTTAACCATTTCCAAAGAGGCAAGCATTATCACGAAGGTACCCCTTCCTCCAGAAATACCTGAATACAGTCACCTAAAATCATCTTCAAGGAAGAAAAATTTAATCCATGAGTGACTGTTTTTAGAAACCAGAAAAAAACCATAGAGGATCCCAGGGTATATTTCAAAAAAGAGGAAAAGGTAATGTATTATGTCTAGTTTTAAAACAAACAAATAAAAACTTCCATTGAGTACTGATAAAAAACAAAGATGGAAAGAAAAGTAAAAAGGGAAAGCAAATGTTTTAGCAACCTAATGGTTTCTGAGAGCTCTTTACAAGTGAAATAAATTAAATATTTATTTTAATCAAAAATAACCTAACCATACAAAACAAACAATGTGCAATACATTATATTTTCAAACTGAAAAAAAAAATTCTACAGTCTGGTCAAAAGCTCTTCCCTCATGTTTTGGTTCTAGACACAATGAAGCTGCCATTGATGACAAACAGTCATTTGGGTTAATGGGGAGGGTTAGGTGGGAGGAGGGAGTAGTGCTATCTATAGCTGAACATTTCCTATAAATATTATAGGTAGCTTGCATTCGTGATATAATTTATTCCACTGACATCTGCACATCATCAGTTGTAATGATATAAATAGAATTTCTCCCGTGTTCATTTGTTCTATAATGAACTGCATATTTCATGAGTCATAGACAGGCAATTTCTTAAAATAGTCTTAAAAGGCAGGTGTAAAAGTAGTAGAATTCAGTGCCGTGCAATATACCTTCACTTTGAGGATTTTGTGAGAACTAAAACAAGGTGAAGTGGGTTAAGTAGTTTGTTTTAGCAATCTCAAAGGTACATTTCGAACGACTGACACCTTAAAAGTAAAATTTAATGTCAAGTGCTATAGCTACAAGAACACAAAATATGATCAATCGGTTCCTTCAAGTGAACAAGCTGCCCTATGGAAATATGGCCTGCAAGAGAAAGCTCTCCTAGGATTAAGAGCTGAAAGGGATCTCTAAGGTTATCTAGTACAATGCCCCCAGTATGTGAGGAAGAAACCATGCTCCAAGAGGAGAAAGTAATTGGTCCAGGGTCAAACTGCTAAGAAACCCAGTTATCCCTATCCGGGAATCATTTTTCTGTAAAAGAAGTGGAGAGGATGTTATCTTCTGTATGGCCCTGGCCAACTCATTTAAATTCATAGTCATAAAATTACATCAAAAAATAAAATTCAAAGTTATAAAAAAAGCAGTATTCCAGGGAACTGTATAAGATCCTAAATTCCAGAGTTGCCTATCAGTGGAGGGACTTCTTTTGCCATAAACTTGTTGAGCATTACTGGTTAAGCCATTAAAATTCTCAGTACTCCAGACAATATTCTTAAGATTACAAGTTATAGTCGAATTGCCTATTTGTTCATCTTGCCCACTTAAGGCTTTGGAGGGAGTCTCCATGTTGGAGTTTCATAATCCACAGTATGGATTACAAAAACAAAGTAAGCCATTTAAACGTGTTCACTTTGAGATGCCTATAGATCACTCCATAATTACGGCTTCTCCTAGGTCCTTTGAATTACTCAAAAAACCCTATTTTATTAGTTTAATAAGCCAGTTCTAAGTTGACTGCTTTCAGGAATTTAGCGTCTACTTCTTACTGTAGAATAAACAATAACATTGAAAAGTAATGTGGAGTAGGAAATAGAGAGGTGACCTTGACGGGAGGGCAACATGGGTCCAAGTCCTGCTTCTGATAAATACTGACTGTGTGAGTCTGGGAAAATCACTTAACCTGTTAGTGCTCCAGCTAACAAAAAACCACTAAGTTCAAAGCTGAAGTTCGACTGCTGTTCTGCACTGATGGAAGGAATATTCTTATTGGGGAGGTCCTGACATTGATAAATCCACAATGATCATAGCAATTCCAACAGTAAAAGAACAATGTTTTTAGTTGATACTGCCATCCCAGATATTCATAATATTAAAACTACATGGAATGAAAAACTATCAAATGCAGACCTCAAAATCAAATGTATATGGAAATAGGATGTCAATCCTGTCCCTCATTAGGATGTTGCATCCTAATCATTCCTATCATGTGCACCTCTATTTCCCTCTGTGCTATGCTCATACATTGTTCATCAGAGGCACTCATTCACATTTCATTGCTACATCAATAAAATAATTGTTCTGAAATGATGGGCCTTTATTGTTTATAGGAAACTTGGGGTGATGTAGAGAATATTGTAATTTCCTGAAAACAATGCAGCCCCGTCTCCTCTGCTTTTTCACCCAGCTCATTATTCATCTATATTGTCTGTCATATATTGGAGAGATAGATAGATAGATAGATAGATAGATAGATAGATAGATAGATACATACATACATACATACATACATACATACATAGATCTGGACAAGCTTTAAAGGATGTTTATCCACATCCACTGAGAAACTTGGACAATAGACATTCTTTATCTACTTAGTTTGTCCTGTGTGTATGAGCATTGAATAGGAAGGAATAATAGTAGTTTAGTAACTTGTCCCAGGTTGATTCCTCTCTTAGCTCTACTAAAAAAGATGAAAACAAGATGGCAACAACAACATTAATAATGCAACTTAATGGTATTCTGAAATCAAATCAGAATGGGAAGTCCACATTTAAAGGAATGAACTAACCTAAATAGTAGCAGTCTTAATACATACCTTTGGAATTGTAAAGTGGAGAGTAAAATACTTGGAAAGTACCTTAACAGAAACCTATGGTACATTAATAAAACTTTGGCCTATCATCCTCTGGTAGCTATAGAAAAGATAAACATTTCCACACCAAAAAAGAGGAATGGGATTAATAGACATTCTTAGAGCATCTGATAAAAGGGTCGACAACCTAAAAGAAACACTTTTGGAAAATCAGACATCACTTCATGGAGTTATAGTAAAGAATAATAACAGTTAATGCCATTGCGTTTGTCAAAGGCACCTGAATGTGGCTTATCTCCAGATGGAGTTTATGAAATGACTAATATCCAACAGAGGTTGGCATCCGCATGAACTCATACAAAAATATGACAGAAAAGTTAATAAACCAGTAACTAAGCTGTGAGTATTTGTGGAAGTGAAAGGGTATCTGATGGCAATTCAAGATCACTGCCACTGGAAATTATAGAGGGGTTATTCTTAAAGGGCCTGGACTAAATGATCAATGTCAAGTATGCAAGGAAATGGCAGACATGCTGCAATAATTACTATAGGTTATAAAAATTTTACAACTCCTGAACATTTAGCCAGATATAACTCGATAGCCAGATTAACACATTAGAAGTTCATTCTCCTTTACAAACTGACAGATGACAAATCCACATGCTCTAAATATAGAACCCAAAATATCTTAGAGAATTCAATTAATAAACTGGGCTTGAACCAGACTATTATCATAGACTGAATTGTTACCCATAATCACTCAGACATGACATTGATTCAATAAAAACTGAAGTAATGTTTGTATAATGAAATAATGGATGTTTACATCTGAAATATTCATACAATCTAAGTAACATAATCAAAAGCTTTCAAAGTATAGAGATCTGGCCAGGGAAATCAGTTATCTCTTCATTAAATTTTTCTTAAATTTCAATTTTATCCACTTGTGCAATAGTCTATAGACCAATTAATATAAAAGAATAATACTAGGATAGCAACTTGAGCTGGGACAGTTTTTAATCCAGAAGGGGAAAGCTTGAGGAGAAGGAAAAGAAGTGAAGAGGAAGAATAAAATGTATTGGAATCAGAGGATTACTACAGCCAAAATTGTTGCCCATAACTGCCTGGACATAACAGTGACCCCAAAAATTTTAAGAAAATTTTCTTCGGTTTAAGGAAAAGAAAGAAAGACGATCCCAGGACCCTCTCCCCACCTACTGTGCTGAGACTCCCAGGAGGTTGCTGGAATCTCAGGGAGAGGGATCCACCCCAGAGGGAATGCCTTGCTACCACAGCTACTTGAGGCTCAGGGCTCTGACCTCAGCTGGCAGGGAGGCAGCTGGAGGAGAGGGGCAGAGAGGAGGGCAGCCTGGTCTCAGCCTTCAGCCACCATTCCTTCATCTTGGGTCTCTGCCTCTGGAAGTTTTGGCCTCAGGGCATGTCCAGCTCTGCAGATCAGCTAAACTGGTTAATCCAGTCTATCAATAGCGCAGAAAAGCTCAATCTGCAATACCCCTACTCCACCTACTGCCCTGAGACCCCAATAAGAATCTGGCTACCTCGTATCCCAGGGCGCAGGCTGCAATCATGACAAGAGTACCTTGGTACCACCACAGAAAGCTGAGGGCTCTGACAGGGCAGCTGGCAGGGAGGGGGTTGGCAGAAAAGAAGAGAGGAGGACAAAGGTAACTACCTTAAGCTTCCACACCTTCAGATCATCCCCAACTTCAGCTTCTGCTGGCAGCTGGGGAAGATCTGGCCTCAGGAAACCAGAAGGGGAAGAGTTCAATGAATTGGGCATACAACTTGAAAAACTAGAAAGAGGACAAATTTAAAATCCCCAGATAAAAACTAAATTGGAAATCCTAAAAATCAAAGGAGAAATTAATAAAATTGAGAGTAAAAGAACTATTTGAACTCATAAATAAGACTAGGAACTGGTACTTTGAAAAAAACAAATAAAAAAGATAAAGTACTGGTTAACCTAAAAAAAAGAAAGAAGAAAATCAAATACGAAAAGAGCAACCTCACCTCTAATGAAGAGGAAATTAAGGTAATTATTAAGAACTATTTTGCTCAACTATATGGCAATAAATATGACGATCTAGGTGAAATGGGTGAATATTTACAAAAATATAAACTGCCTAGATTAACAAAAGAGGAAATAGAAACAACTAATCCAAATACCATACAAACTATTTGACAAAGTAAGCAATGGAGAAGTTTTACCAAATTCCTTTTATGACACTAATATGGTACTGATTCCAAAGCCAGGCAGACCAAAAACAGAGAAAGAAAACTACAGACCAATCTCCCTAATGAACATAGATGCAAAAATCTTAAATAAAATACAAGCAAAAAGACTATAGCAAGTTATCATGAGGATTATTCACTATGTCCAGGTGGGATTTATACCAGAAATGCAAAGATGGTTTAATATTAGGAAAACTATCCATATAATTGACCAAATCAACAAACCACCAGAAATCATATGATTAAGTCAATAGATGCAAAAAAGCCTCTGATAAAATACAACACTCATTCCTATTTAAAACACTAGAGGGGGCAGCTGGGTAGCTCAGTGGAGTGAGAGTCAGGCCTAGAGACAGGAGGTCCTAGGTTCAAACCCGGCCTCAGCCACTTCCCAGCTGTGTGACCCTGGGCAAGTCACT
>NW_025347760.1:0-1848 GCF_016433145.1 Gracilinanus agilis | reverse complement strand
GACAGTGAGTGTGAAACAGACAGAGATGGAGGGAGAGCAAGAGAAATGGAGAGAGAGGGAGACAAAGAGGGAGTGAGGCAGTGAGAGAGAAGCAGACAGATTCAGAGAGACAAGAGAAAGAGAGAGAGAGAGATCTAAAGAGGGACAGAGAATGAGTGTGGGACAGAAAGAGAGGGAAAGGAAGACAGTTAGAGACAGATGGAGAGGAGAGATAGACAGAAGATGGGGGAGAGATATAGTCCAAGTCAGAGAAAGACAGGCAGAGAGAGTCATTAAAGATTTAGGAAACATAGGGCGAGATGTAGAAAAACAAAGCAAGAGATCACAACAATGGAGAGAGAAACAGAGAGAAAAATAGACAGAGGGAGAGTGAAGGTGAGATTCAGAGACCTCTCTCTCTCTCTCTCTCTCTCTCTCTCTGTGTGTGTGTGTGTGTGTGTGTGTGTGTGTGTGTGTAAAGAGAAAGACAAAGCCAGGAGAGACAGATAAGACACGGAGAGGGCGAGAGAGAAATAGAGATAGAGGGAAAGAGACATAAAGGGATGGAGACACAGAAAAGGGGAGAAGACGATAGAGACAGAATGAGAAACAGTCAAAAAGACATAGGTGAGTCAGTGAGGGAAAGAGATAGAGAGACAGAGAATGATAAAGAGAGAAGAAGGTCAAAGAATGAGAGAAGGAGATTGAGAGAGGTACAAGGAGAGACAGAGAGGAAGAGAACAAAGTGAGAGATGTGAACAAGAGAAAAAGAAAGGGGGAGAGAGAGATAGAATGACAGGCATAGGAAAGACAGGGAGACAGANCAGAGAAAAAGAGAGATAGAGTGACAAACTGAGAGACAAAGGAGACAGAAGGAATGAGAGAGAAAGAAGGGAAAGAATAGACATAAAGAAACACAGAGAAAGATAATGAGGCAGACAGAACGAAAGAGTCAGAGATATACAGTGAGAGAGAAAAAGAGGAAGTGAGGGAAAGACAGAAAAAAACAGAAATTAAAAACATGGAAGAAGGAGAGAGAGACCAAGAGAAAAAGAGACAAATGTAAACAGAAAGTGATAGAGAACAAAGAGTTGGAAAGAAGAGAAATGAATTAATATATATGAGGGAGAGAGTTAGAGAGGATGCAAAAGAGAAGAGATGTGAGACAGTTGGATAAAGGAAGAGAGGCAGAATGAGGCAGAGACAGGGAGAGGAAGAGAAATGTCAGAGAGGAGAAAGGGAGGGGAAGAGAAGGACAGCAACAGGGATTTGAGAGACCTAAGGAGAGACAGGGTGAAAAATAGGAAGGAAATACAGAGAGAGGAAGAGAGAGTGAAAGACAGAGAAAGATTCGGAGAAATATAGATGTAGAGACCAAAAGAAATAGAGACACACACAGAGAGAGCTCCTGAATGAGTCAGAGAGACACAGATGGAGAAACTGAGATACCCAGAAATGGGGAGGGAGATAGAGACACAGAGAAAGGGAGAGAGAAATCAAGAGACAGGGAATGAAAGAGAAAGAGGAAGAAAAACAGAGAGTGGCAAGGAGAGTCAGAGAAAAGGAGAGAGACAGAATGAGACAGAGAAAGATAGAGACATGTACACAGCCATAGGGACAGAGATAGAGGGTAAAAGAGACAGAGAAATGGAGACAGAGAAAAAGGTAAGGTGGCAAAGATAGAGGGAGAGAAAGAAACAGAGAGAGATGGAACAAAAGACAGAAGGAATAGAGAGACTCAGAAAGAGTGAGAGAAAGAGATAGAGAATGAGAGAGGATATAAATAGTAGAAGAGACTGGAGAGACAGAGGGGGAAGAAAAGAAAGATAGTGAACGAGAGAAAGGAAGAGGAGAGAGGGAGAGACAAAA
>NW_025347759.1:452-1691 GCF_016433145.1 Gracilinanus agilis | reverse complement strand
CCTTCCTTCCTTCCTTCCTTCCTTCTTTCCTTCTTTCTTATCTAACCATGTTTCCCTTCTTTTACACCTGTGAAGTGGTTATTTTTGAACCCATGTATAAGACATGTAACTTGATTGCATTTCACCTTATTATATTTGGCCCAATGTTCTAGGCTGTCAAGTTCATTTTGAATTTGGACTCTGCCATCCACTTGGCTAGCTGTACCTATTAGGTTACTTTATTCTGCAAAATTGTCAAGCATGACACCCATACCATTAGACAAGTCACTGACAAAAATGTTAAACAGCACAAAGCCCACTGGAGATGTTTTTCTGGATTGACATTGAACCATTAATGTCTAGTCTTTGAATCTGGTCATTCAACTAGTTTCAAATTCAGCTTCTTTTAGCTCTGGTTAATCAACATCTCTCCATCTTTTCTACAAGAACAGAGAAGGGATTTTTAAAATGGCTTTGCTAAGACCAAAATAAGCTTTGTCCACAATATTCCCCTGATCCTCTAGTCTAAAGATCTCTACCAGAAAAGGAAATAAGGTTAGCTTGGTGTATCCTGTCCTTGATGAAGTGCTGACTCTGGGATCATAGCTTCTTTTTTCCAATGTTCACTATGCATTTTAAAAAAATATTTTAAAACTCTTACCTTCTGTCTTGATATGAATTCTAAGAAGAATGGTAAAGGCTAGGCAATTGGGGTTAAGTGACTTGCTCAGGGTCACACAGCTATGAAGTGTCTGAGGCCAGTTTTGAACCCATGCCCTTTTGCTTCCAGACCTGATGTTCTATCCATTGTGCTACCTAGCTGCCCATAACTATGCATTTTATAACTTGTGGCCTTTGGTTAATGCTTTGGAGGCTTTGCTCTTTTTCTTTTGTTAAGCATGAGACCATTTTCACTTCTGCAAATCTGCAGAGTCTCATACTTGCCACAATCTTTCAAAGATCACAGATGAGGCTCCACCATCTTGTGAGTCAATTTGTTTAGTATCCAAGGATGGAGTGCATCCAGGGCAGGTAAACTCAAATGCTTCAAGGGCAGCAAGGAATTCTCTTACTATCTCCATATTTATCTTGTGTATCAACTCTCTATTAGCTATTTTTGTTCTGTCCTTTCTGTCCAAAGGTCATTCTCCTTGGCAGAGAAAAAGAAACAAAATAAAAGCTGAGCAGTTTTTAGTCTTCTCTCTCTCTCTCTCTCTCTCTCTCTCTCTCTCTCTCTCTCTCTCTCTCTCTCTCTCCATC
>NW_025347759.1:0-368 GCF_016433145.1 Gracilinanus agilis | reverse complement strand
TATCTATCTATCTATCTATCTATCTATCTATCTATCTATCTATCTATCTATCTATCCTCTTATCTCTGTCTCTCATTCTCTCTCTTCCTTCTTCTCTCACTCTCCCCTTTTGTTTTTCTCTTCTTCTTTATTTTTCTATCCATTTCTCCCTTCTACTTTGTCTCCCTCTCCCCCTCTTCCTCTCTCTCTCCTTCTGCCTCTCTCTTCCTCTTCTTTTTTTCTCTCTCTATATTTATATTCATATATGTCTCTTCACTGTCTCCTTTTCCCTCTTTCTCTTCCTTCTCTCACTCCCTACTTTTGTTTTTCTCTTCCTTTTTATTTCTCTTTCCATATCTCCCCTCTCTTCTCTCTTCTCTCCTTCCTTC
>NW_025347758.1:619-5493 GCF_016433145.1 Gracilinanus agilis | reverse complement strand
AAAAATCAGACACTCTTCCCATCTGCCCCAGACAAAGACCCACCCTGATGTGGGGAGTTGAAAGATTCTAACATTCAAACTGATTTGGGGACATTTAGAGGCATCACACGGGGCCTTCAAGCAACTACTTTACCGCAAGAAGAAAGAGCTTCTATAAAAGACTGCCTGCCCTTCAATCCAGCCATTCCATTGCTGGGTTTGTACCCCAAAGAGATCATAGATAAACAGACTTGTATGAAAATATTTATAGCCGCGCTTTTTGTGGTGGCAAAAAACTGGAAAGCGAAGGGATACCCTTCAATTGGGGAATGGCTGAACAAATTGTGGTATATGTTGGTGATGGAATACTATTGTGCTCAGAGGAATAATAAACTGGAGGAATTCCATGTGAACTGGAAAGACCTCCAGGAATTGATGCAGAGTGAAAGGAGCAGAATCAGGAGAACATTGTACACAGAGGCTGATACACTGTGGTAAAATCGAATGTAATGGACTTCTGTACTAGCAACAATGCAATGACCCAGGACAATTCTGAGGGATTTATGGTAAAGAACACTACCCACATTCAGAGGAAGAACTGCAGGAGTGGAAACAGAAGAAAAGCAGCTGCTTGAACACATGGGTTGATGCAGACATGATTGGGGATTGTAGACTTGAAACTACCACACCAATGTAACTATCAATAATATGTAAATAAGTCTTGTTTGATCACACATGTTAAAACCAGTGGAAATGCGAGTTGGATATTGGGGGGGAGGGGTGAAGGGGAAAGTAAAAACAAGAATCATGTAATCATGGAAAATGTTTCTAAAAAAATAAAATATTAAAGAAATTTTAAAAAAAGAACATGGGATTTAGAGTCAGAAAACTTGGGTTTAAATTCTAGCTCTTTTCTTTACTCTGTGTATGGCCATGGACAAGTCACTTTATTTCTAATGTCCTCCGTTTCCTTATTTGCAAAATGAGGGGTTTGTATTAAATCAGAAATTTAAATTTCTTGGTCTGAAAAAACTCCCATGTGACTCAAACCAGATTAAATGTAATTGGGAAATGTTTAACAAAATGAATAAAAATACAATAAAACAAAAAAAAGAAGAAGAAAGAACTTCTGCTGAGGGGCCTCTTCCTTGCTGCTGAACTCTAGTGGCTGCCCAAGAGTGACTGATTTCCTGGGAAATCCTCAAGTGGCCCTTTGAGGCCCCCAGGGACCTCCCTCCCACTTCTGGTACACAACCACTTCTATGTGCCAGGCTTCCTCAAGCCTGATGGCATGATGTATTTCCAGCTCAACTTCCATTTGCTGACCAGTCCCTGGCATGTGGCAGAGGACTCACAGAAGAGTTGAACTGGAAGGGCCACAAGAAAGCAAGGCAAGTGGCCCAGAGAGACTGCCAACAATCTGGTCAAAGTTACCCAGCTAGGAAACTGAATTCAATTCTGTTCCCCAAATCTGAATCAGAGAATCTCAGAGGGCCACGTGGCCTAACCCAAACCTGAGTGACCAATTATTACAGTAAGCTTGTTTGACCACCATAAAGTCATTCCCTCCTCTTCCCTCTACCTCCTCACCTCCCTAACCATCCCAGTAGCCAATCAGTTCCCAAATCCTGCCATTTCTACGTCCTCGCCATCCCTTGCTTCGATCTCCTTCTCTCCACTCGAGTGGCCACCGCCCTTGTTCAGGTCTGTTATCACCTCTTCCTTGGACTATTATGATAGCCTCCTAATTGGTCTTTCTACCTCAAATCTCTCCTCTCCACACATCACCCCCAAGCTAATATTCCTAAAGCGAAGGTCTGATTTTCAAGAAGCTTCAGTAGCTCCCTATGGCCTTTGGGATAAAGTAGAAATTCCTCAGTTTCCCATTTGGAGCAGATCACTATTGGGCTCCAACCTCTCTTTCCAGGTTGGCTACAATATTATTCCTTTTCACAAACTATGATCCAGACAAACTGACCTCGTTGCTGTTGACTGTATAAAATATTCCATTTCCTACCTACACACCTTTGTACAGATTGCCATGGGTTCCATGCCTGGAATACTGCCCCTCCTTGCTTCTGCTTCTTGAAGCCTCCCACTCCTTATAAGTTGCAGCTCAAGGGCATTTCCTCCAGTTCTCAGTGTTCCACACCCCCATCAAAGGGTACTTTCTTGAATCATGTAACCATGGAAAAATAGCCAAAATCAAATAAATAAATAAATGAACTTAATTTTTTAAAAAGGGGGTATCTTCTTGTGAATATGCCCTTCCTACCTGGGTTGATTTACCTGTGAACATGTGGTATTTTGAGGGCAGGGACTCTTTGACTTTTCTCTCTGTGATTCCTAGCCCCAATACTTCATACATGTTCGTCGTTTGATTCATCAATTGAACAAGAATTCCATCCTACAACATCCCTGACTCTTCTTGAATACCTCCAGTGAGGGGATACTCACTACCTCCCTAAGCAACCCATTCCGCTATGGGATAAGCTTAATGATCAAGAAAGCAGCTTACTTTGAGTCTAAAGGTTCCCTTGTGCAAACTCTAAAACTAGCTCCTCACCCTGCCCTTCTCTTCCTGAGGCTAAACATTCCCAGTTCTTTCCACTGATCCTCTTAAGAGATGATCAGGAACAGGGAATTCTGAGTGAGAGGTCCTGAGATTGAATCCTGACTCTTTAAGGGCTAACTCTCTGCCTGACTCTTTAAGGGCCAAATCACGAAACATCTCTGAGATTCAGGGATCTCATCCATAAGATGATGGGGTTGGGCCAGGAGACCCCTAAACTCTTTTCCAGCTTTTAATTCATGATCCGCTGAGGACCTTGAAGGCCTTTCCCATCCTCGTCACTCTCCTCTGGATGCCCTTCAGCTTATCAGTGTCCTTCCTAAACCGGAAGGGGGAGGTGACAAGGCCACCCAGAGTCCTCCACCTGTACCAACACAAGCATTCATTCATTCATTCATTCATTCATTCATAGGACTCCAAAATCCCAGATTACCAGAACTGAGATTTAAAGATAAAACAGACCTTATAGGCTATTCGAGTTCAACTCCTTCATTTTACAGATGAGGAAACTGAGGCCCAGAAAGGGGAAGCAATTCACTTAAGGTCACAGAGCTTGTAAGAATCTGAGGCAGAACTGGATCTCAGATCTCCCCGCCTCCAAGTTCAGCAGGTTACTCTATTTGCAAGACCCTGGTTGGGTCCTGGGGAGACAAAGAACACAACATAGAGTATTTTCCACCCTTAAGGAACTTGCCTCCTAAGTGGGGCCTCTTGCTTTCCTGTCCAGAGCTCACTCCTGCCTTTGGTGGGCTTGAACACATGGACTCTTCCTCACTTCTGTGAGCAGAGAGGTTGGGCTGACGTGCCCCCTGATACTAGGGAGATGGCATTAATACATGTCACACCTGTGCTGACACGTGTCATCCACTGGGTTTAATTCATCATCTTTAAGACCAATTTCTTTGCTCCCTGTGGTGGCGGGTGTGAGTGCCGACACACATTTCCTCGAGCGTAAGCAAGAACCAGCCAAAATAATTAGCACTTGATATTTCGAGGATTTGAGAATCTGAACGAGACTTTAGGGTAGGTGGTTATAGAGCAAATTGGATAAGGACATAGCTTCCAGTGGGATAATTGTTGCCAAGGAGAGATGGGAAACGGTAATGAACTTGGTTAGACTATTGGTCTTCTCTCCTCTTATACAAGCTGATTGCTAATTAAAGTTTAATGAGCAATATCTAGGTTTTGGAGGAAATGGGGCCAAGGTGGGCACCTCGAGGCTGGCCCTCTTGGGAGGCTCCCACCCTTTCTGATTCTCCCCACTCTCTCCTGTGCCACCTAGAGCTTTCTATCTAATGCAGGGGACTGGCGGCCCTGCCTGTGGAAATCCCCCAAGACACTTTCCAGTCCTGAGTTGGCAGCCTGTTGTGCCTGGAAATATCAGTGTCCCTGTTGCAGGGCCCCTGGCCTCCGGGGTGAGACTAGACCTTGCCACCTAATCCTGGTCCACAGCTAATCCTGAATGCCGTGGGCTTAGCCAGGCCTGCAGAAGCCTCTGGTATTCATCCTTCTCCTCTCTCCCAAAGAGCCCGAGCTTGGCTGTCCTGCTCTCTTCTGACTGACTGCCACCACCTGTTGCTCCCTACCCCTCCCTCCCCCGCCCCATGGCTCCCACTGCAAAAGGAGAGGCAGAGTCTCAGCTTCTGCTGGGCCCAAAGCAAGCACACACCCAGGCATGGTCATTTACTGTAAAAATCCCAGGGAAGAAAGCCAACTGGGGAGGAGCTCACGAATGGTGGGCAAGGGAGGGATTTACAACTTCCCTGGGCCTCAGTTTCCTCATCTGTCAAATGAGAGGGTTGGACAGAGCAATCTCTGAATTCCTTTTTGGTCCCAGATCTCTGATCCCATGAACAAAGCTATAACAAGGAAAACCGAATTCATCCTTCAGAGGCTTTGCTTGGAGGGGTAACTGGAAAGTGAATTGCCCAGAATTTGTGCCCCTTCCTATGCCTCCTCGTACAGCTAGAGAGGCTCTCCGTGGCCTCATTGCCTGCGTAGCAGAGAGTACAGGACCTGAGGGGCACTGGGGATTGGTAAATGTGACCCCCTAAAAAGGGCACATCTGCCTTTTGTGACCCCCTCACTGGCTTACCTCCAAAGCAGGGGTCGGCAACGTATGGCTCTCGAGCCATATCTGGCTCTTTTGAGGGCCAGATATGGCTCTTTCTGCAGGAACCATAAAATCCATTTTTTTCAGGCGCTGTTACAGGAGCGGCACTGGGAGCACTGTACGGCTCTCACGGAATTACATTTTAAAAAATGTGGCGTTTATGGCTCTCATGGCCAAAAAGGTTGCCGACTCCTGCTCCAGAGTATCCTA
>NW_025347758.1:0-547 GCF_016433145.1 Gracilinanus agilis | reverse complement strand
GATCCACTAGAGCAGGGGTCGGCAACGTATGGCTCTCGGGCCATATCTGGCTCTTTTGAGGGCCAGATATGGCTCTTTCTGCAGGAACCATAAAATCCATTTTTTTCAGGCGCTGTTACAGGAGCGGCACTGGGAGCACTGTACGGCTCTCACGGAATTACATTTTAAAAAATGTGGCGTTTATGGCTCTCATGGCCAAAAAGGTTGCCGACTCCTGCTCCAGAGTATCCTATCTGGAGCTTCTTGGTACAGGGTTATTGACATAATGGGCACTCACTCCCTCATTAGGCCAGGGGTCGGCTTTGCCTTCCTATACACAGAACAGTGCCTGGCACACAGTAGATGCTTAGTGAATGCTTGCTGACTTATTGGGTTGTTGGGAGTATCCTCTCTCACTCGGATCTGGGGGAATGAGGAAGAGGAAGCTGCCTGATACTCACTGAAACAAACATCTTTTAGGGAATCTACTCTGGTGCTAGATGCTAGACAGCTTCCTCTGAGCTTTGAGATTATATATATAATTACATATATAAATTAACTACATAGT
>NW_025347757.1:60-5718 GCF_016433145.1 Gracilinanus agilis | reverse complement strand
ATATATATACCATTATATCATCTTTAAAAAGGGATAACTTTGTTTGCTCATTGCCCATTCTAATTTTTTCAATTTCTTTTTCTGATCTTTTTGCTATAGTTAGTATTTCTAGTATAATATTAAATAATAGTTTGATAATGGGCAATCTTGCTTTACCTCTGATCTTTTCAGGAAGGGTTCAGTTTACCTACATTATAGATAATTCTTTCCAATGGTTTTAGATAGATATCATTTACCACAAAAGAAGCTCCATTTATTCTAATATTTTCTCATTTTTATTTTTAAACAAGGAATGGTGTCTTGTTTTATCAAAAGCATTTGAGATAATAATATGTTGTCATTGGTTTTGTTATTGATATGGTCAATTATGCTGATAGTTTTCCTAATATTGAGCCATCCCTGAATTCCTGGAAACATTAATGAATGTACTCAATTCAAACTTATTGAAACCCTTAAGTTTTCTCTTTTATAGTTTTGTGTGTTTTCTTGAGTATTGACTTTGCTCATCAAATTTTATTTTTAGCTCTGCTTTTTTTTCTTTTGATCAGGAATGTCTAGAAATCCTTTATTTGTAAGAAAACTCTCTTACAAAGGTAAATCAGTAAGGGAAAGTCTGGGATGATATTTCTAAGGTTAGCCAAGAGTGTTGATTAGCTAACCCTCAGAGCCCCCTAACTGACTCTGCAGGGAGCCAATAACTTCTCTTTCTGACTCCTTTCACCCTTATAAACGATTATCTGACTGCATTTATTTTAACTAAACTTGGTTTATTAACAAGTCTTTAAGGGAATGGATTAGGATAGAGGAAATTTAGGGTTTGTCCTCAACCTTAAGCACAGATTAGGTTTTCAGGCTCTGTCAGAGTTTGAGCTGAGCCTAGGGCTCACAGGCTAATGGAAGTTTTGTTTCTTCTAATCTGTACTATATCTATGCTAGCTTTTATAAGTTCAAAGTCTTTAGCAAGTAGACAGTGAGAGGGAAAAAAGATTTCTGACCTTCAGAGATGGTTTTGCTTGTCTCTTCAGATTAATGCCCCCCAAAACAGGAGTTACTGGTCAAGTAGCTCCTTCAAATCCTTTTAGTCGATGTTACAATCCACAGGAATCCAGGAGGAGAAACAGTTCGGAAAATCCCAGGAATAGAGATGGTTTCTATCCTGAGAGGCTAAGACACCACCTTCCAGATCCAAAGTCCAGGAAAGAGTCCTCCAGAGAGAGCAACTATCACTCTCCTCAGTTTCTCCTCCCCCTTCCAACTGTCCTCATTGTCAATTTCCTTGCTCCCATCTTCCAAACACTGTCTTTGCAATTTCCCCACAATTTCATTAAATGTCATGTTTCCCCTCTGAAGGATTATATTGTTTTGTTGGGTATATGATTCTTGGTTATAATCCTAGATCTTTGCCTTATCATATTCCATGACTTCATTTTCTTTAATGTTGGATCTGCTTGTGGCTCCATGATATTTGCACTGTTTCCATCTCTTTACTTGTAGTACTTTTTCAATGACCCAGGAGTTTTTGAATTTGAATACAATAGTTCATAAATGGCTTATTTTAGTGTCTCCTTTAGGAGATTATGAGTAGATTTTTTTTCATTTTCTATTTCCCCCTCTATTTTAGGATCATTTTCCCTTATGATTTCTTATAATATGTTGCCAAGACTTTTTTTTCTTTTCTTTTAATCATATTTTTAGGTATTCAGTTTTTTAGATCGTCTTTCATGGATATATTTTTCAAGCCAGTTTTTTTCAAGTAAAATATTTCAGGTTTTCTCCATTTAAAAATTCTTTTGATTTTGTTTTATTTCTTCCAGATTTCTTATGAATTCATTAGCTTCCATTGCCCTTCCATTTACCCTATTCTTATTTTTAAGAAATTATTTTTTTCCTCAAGCTTTTGTTTTTCCAGTTCCACTCATCTGATTTTAAGCATACATTTTCTATAACATTTTTTATTTTATTAGAGAAGCTATTCATCGACTATGTCAATATATCACTATATTAATAAAAAACAAAAACTGTTTCCATCAATAGATGGAGAAAACTCTTTGATAAAATATAAAGTTCCTATGAAAAATTTCTATAAATTTCTATTAAAAAGAGAAGGAAAGTAGTAGAACAAAAATGGTGGAATATAGAATACAACTCAACTGAAATTCCCCCTAAATTCTTTTTCTAACATTCCAAACATCTTTAAAACCCTGAATAACATTCTGGACTGGAAGAGTCAACAAAAAGTTGGGGTGATAGTCTTTTTCCAAGCCTACATAAGTTAGGAGGTTGGTAGGAGAACTCTGTGACAAAAATGTGACATTTGGCTTAGACCGTAGCTCAAAGTACACCAACACAATGAAAAGGTCTTCAAAACAGCTGCAACAGTGGTAGTTTCACAAATTGTTAGCCCACATGTAATTATGGAGTTACAAACCTAGTCAAAAAGAGATTATAGGGTACCCTTTTCTGGCATTGAGTTCAGAAACCTGCTGAATTGCAAATACACAGGTCTATGATATAGATTGGGGAAAGAAGATGTGGCCACAGGAGATAAAGGATCTTCATTACAGTACTGGGGCAGGAAATAGTGCTTATGATTCCTCACAATGGAGTAGAAGCCCTACTCTCAGTTCCAGTATGAAAGGGACAACTAATGCTTACATCTACTGAGGAGAAGGGAACATGGCTATATTTCCATTACCAAAAATAGTACTATTAATTGCAGTTATGAGAGATGAAGGTCCCTTCCTCTTTAGAAATTAGAGTATGAGTGAGGGGAGCAGTGGGATCATACCTCTCCTTATATCATAATGTCTTAGAAGAAACAAAAAACATACTGATCTCCAGAATTAGCTTAGAAAATAGCAGCGTGAAAGACTTGATTCTTAGGAAACATTCCCTCCAACAAGGAGCAGAACACAATTTTTACATAAAGTTATGTCAACAAATAGGTTAGACAAGATAAACTCAGGAGCTATGTGATTGCAAGTAAAAAAACATTTTTCATACAAAGCAAATTAAATCTAAACAATTTAAAAACATTAATTATATGTATACCAAGTTAATATAAGAACATTATAATTATTCCTAAGTTAACTTACTTATTCAGTGCCATACCAATCAAACTACTCAAAATTAACTCTTGGAACTAGAAAAAAAACCAAATTCAACAAGAAGAACAAAAGGCTTGGAATATCAAGGGTATTCGTGAGAACAAAAAGAAGCAAGGTGGCTTACTTGAATCAGATCTCAAAATATATTTTAAAATAGCAAACATCAAAACAATGTGTTACTGGTTAATAAATAGAGTGAAAGACCAATGGAATAGATTAAGCACTCAAAATACAATTTTAAATCACTACAACAAACTTTGTTTGACAAACCTGGAGACTCAAGCATTTTAAGAACTACTTATTTAACAAAAAAATGAGGAAAGTTTCCTAAGTTTGTTGGGAAAAGTGGAAAATAGTATGACAGAAATTAGATAGGCACAGGCCACACCTCCTGCCATATACCAAGTTAAAATAAAAAAAGGATACATGCCTGAGAAATAAAGGGTGACATCACAAACAGTTTGCCAGTTATACCTTTTGATAAAAGAAGAATTTAGATAAAAACGAGATGGAGAAAATTATAAAATAGAAAATAGAAAACTTTTGTTACATTAAACTAAAAGTTTTCTGCACAAAAATCAATGTAACCAAGAATAAAAAGCAAACAAAACTGGGAAGGGACTTTTATAGAAAATCTCTGACAAAGGCTTAATTTTTGAAATATATAGAGAACTGAGTCAAATTTACAAGACTACAAGACATTTTCCAGTTCACAAATAGTCAAAGAATTTGAAGAGACAATTCTCATATAAAAAATTAAAACAATATTTGTCCTTTAAAAATTATGGTAAGCCACTATAGATTTGAAAAAATATACATTAAAACAATCTTGAGTTACCACCTAACATGCATCATAACTGGGTAGCATGTCAAAAAAGGAAAATGATAAATGTCAGAAGGAATGTGGAAAAATTGGGACAATGAAACAATGATGGTGAAGCTGTAAAATTATACAATTATTCTAAGGAGCAATCCGGAATCATCCCCAAGGACCATTAAACTTCATACCCTTTAGCCAAGTAATACCACAACTAGATATGTTTCCAAAAGAGATTAAGATTAAGTCAAAATGACATGGGAGAAACACACCCAAGTCTATAGCAGGGTTTCTAAGAATGGGCTACTCAAACTTCATTCAGTCCAGATAAGGAAAGAATTTTATTTGAAGAAGTGGTGGGTTTGGGTGGTAGAATAGCCTAATAGATGGTGGAATAGTCTTTGGGCTAATCAGGTAGCCCTAGGGCCAATGGATAAGCCCAAGGACTAGTGGAGTAGCCTTTTTGGAGCTGATAGGATGAAATGAAAGTTCCACTAAAGAGTAGCAGCTTCATCCAAGGAATGAAGCTATCACACCCTGTGGATCAGGGTTGGCATATTTACTGGGGTCTGAGAATTTAGTATCTCTGTTTCCAAACTCAGATGGAGATTACTCCATTGTCCACCTTGCTATCATTTGTCAAGGAGACGTCCTTTCAGACTGGGAATATGGGGAGGGAATATGGTACATTGGAAGACCACCACAAGACCAATATAAGTAATTAATAAAAAAGACAAGGTACAAAGCTGATGACTAGCATAGGATGTTACAGACCTTAGTACACAGACTGGATAAATTGATAATCTGCAATCCATGCTTGATTAATACTGAAACTACAGATATTGTAGTTGATATTTAACTAATGCTAACTAGTGAGAAATGAGATTTTAGAGTATGAGAATGCTGTTTCTATTACCATCCCTTATTGACCAGTTCCAGCCCACATCATAAACGGTTACAACCATACCTTCAAAATAAAATTTTGATTAGACTCAGTGTCAAAAAGAATTATTATACTGCAATATCACAACTAGGTCTGTAGGCAAAAGAAGTTTTTTAAAAAAAGATAAAGGGGCCTATATGTTCAAAAATATTAATAACAACTCTTTAATTACTTTTTTCTGAGTTTACATTTTGATCATCACTGTTGCTGTAGTAGCTTTTTCTGGTCTGTTTCCTTTTGTGTCATTTATAGATTTTTTTCCAGCCTATTTCTTGACATTTAATTTTATATTAAAATTGAGTTCTATTTCTGAAGTGGAGAGTGCACCATCCCAAGCTTCATGTTTTTCATACTGCTGTTTTCAGAATGAGTTCTGAGGGGCTATACATTTTAAGTTCTTACAAAGTGGCATAATATGAGTAAAGGTGTGACCACTGCTCTCTTATCCTCTACACTTATCTGTGAGTAAACACAATTATCTTTTCCATTGTGTAGCTTTGACTAGTCTCTTCTCCTGCTAGTGCTCTTCCTCAACCCCACACTCTAAAGCAAAAATTACATATGGAAAATGCAACAGAGTGCCAGCAAAGGATCACATAGAAAACTCCTTCTGATCAGTTATCTGACCTCCTTAAGTACATGGGCTGAGAGTTTCAGAAGCCACCACCACCAATTCAGTTACACATCTCACACAACCAAATTGTGTTGATGACATTGATGATGTTGATGATGGTATTGATGTTAATGATGATGATGATGATGATGATGATGATGATGATGATGATGATGAT
>NW_025347756.1:318-1821 GCF_016433145.1 Gracilinanus agilis | reverse complement strand
AGCTGAGATACTTCCCAAATGGGGGGGGGGGGGTGAGTGTGCTAGTGGGGAGGGGGTTGCACATCTGTGCTGCCAACTCTAAAGCTGGCCCATTTGGAGAAAGAGTGCCAGGACTGAAAATCTCCCTGCTCCCTCCCTGTGGGCTTCAGCCTGGTCCCCCATCCTCCCAGTGAGCAAAGTGACCATCTCCTCCAACGTCATTTCCCTGCTCAGAGCTCGTGGCCCCTGGCCCACCACTCTGTCAAAGAGAGCTATAAAAACAATGTGGTTGCGTGTTCGTGTGCGGGTGCGGGCACACTTTAATAAAGTATATAGACATTTGCATAGATTACTATGGAAACGGCATATTAGGAGGCTTAAATTAGAATTTCCAAAGGGTGCTATATTGAGTGGCTGTGGGAAGAGCTGGCTGTCATGTTCCTCATATCTTGTCCATGGATGCGATGATTCCTCCAGAGGCAGTTTTGTTGAGAAATGGGGGGAAGGGGAGGAGGGAGAATCGATTTCCTAAAAATAATCAGATGGTACTTGTTGAGGAGCTCCAAACTCGATTCCCATCCAAATGGAGCCAGAGAGGCAGCCTGGGAGCAGCCCCAGCCCCAACAGACTACCACCTCCCCCATCCCCTTCCAAAGAAATCAGGGGAAATGCATCCTGACATAGACACAGTGCCTGGTGGAGGGAACTGCTTGCCAGGTCCTCACCCTGCCTCTCTTCTTCCCTGCCATCTCCCAGGTTTTGTGAAGAGCCAGGAAGGAGAAAATGAGGAAGGCACTGAAGGGGAGCTGGTGGTGAAGTTTGCTGATGACCTCCCAAAGGTGACTGGAGATGACTGGCCCAGGGGTGAGGGAGGCATCTTCATTGGGTCGGATGGGATGAAATCTGATAAGAGTAAACATGGACCATTTGGAGAATGAGGAACCCAAAAGCCAGTGACCCCAAGTTCAAGGTGGGGCCACACTTGTAGGTCATTAGCTCATGAGTTCATGGAAGCTAAGTGACCCAGTGAATAGAGTGAGGGACTCGGGAGCCATGAGGTTGTTGTCGTTTAGTAGTTTTTCAATTGTGTCCAACTCTTTGTGGCCCCATTTTTTCTTGACAAAAGTACAGGGATGGTTTCCCATTTCCTTCTCCAGCTCATTTTACAGATGAGGAAAAGAAGGCAAGATTAAATGACTTGCTCAGGGTCACACAGCTATTAAGTGTCTGAGGCTGGATTCAAACTCGGGAAGATGTCCTCCTGACTCCACTGAGAGGGGGCAAGGGAAGAGGAGAGAGAGGGAGAGGGAGAGAGAGACAGAGAGAGACAGAGAGAGAGAGACAGAGAGAGAGACAGAGAGAGAGAGAGACAGAGAGAGAGAGAGACAGAGAGAGAGAGACAGAGAGAGAGACAGAGAGAGAGAGAGAGACAGAGAGACAGAGAGACAGAGAGAGAGACAGAGAGAGAGAGAGAGAGAGAGAGAGAGAGACAGAGAGAGAGAGACAGAGAGAGAGACAGAGAGA
>NW_025347756.1:0-285 GCF_016433145.1 Gracilinanus agilis | reverse complement strand
TGTGGAGGGAGGGGGAGAGAGAGAGAGAGAGAGAGAGAGAGAGGGAGTGAGAGAGAGAGGGAAGGGGGGGAAGGGAAGGAGGGAAGGAGAGAAAGAGAGGACAGAGAGAGGTGGGGAGGGAGGACAGAGAGAGGGAAAGAGGGAGAGAGAGAGGGAGAGAGAGGGAGAGAGGGGGAAGGGAAGGAGGGAGTGAGAGGGAGAGGGAGGAAGGACAGAGAGAGATGGAGGGAGAGAGAGAGAAGACAGAGAGGTGGGGAGGGAAGACAGAGGAAGAGAGGGGGGGAG
>NW_025347755.1:359-1133 GCF_016433145.1 Gracilinanus agilis | reverse complement strand
GGAGTGCGGGGGGCGAAGGGGAAAGGAGGAGCATGAATCATGTAACCATGTTAAAAATGAATATTAATAAATGTTTTAAAAAAACACAACATTTATTGTCATTTTTATAATTTAGTGTATGGTACTTTGATAGCTGCCAGACTACAAAGACAAAAAAAAATGCTTGCCTCTAGATGGTTTGCATTCTACTTGTATTGCATCCCTGTGGATTAGCTAAATATTTGTCTTTGCTTCCCATATGTTTTTTTAAATGAAGTTAAGAAAGTGTTGGAATAGAGTCTGAATAGAGAGCCTGGTATATATTAGGTGCTCAAAAAAATAAATGTTTGTTGAAGGGAAAATGAATGTTCAATTTTATTCAGCAAGCATTTATTTAGTGCTTCTTATGTGAAAGGTGTGGGAAATAGGAAGACAAAAATTAATCACTTCCTTCCATGATGGAACTGACAGCCCATTTGGAGGGAATCAATGGGTACACAGATAAGTTAAATAAGAAAAATGGGATAAAGTCTGGGAATTCCTCAGGATTAGAACTCTGGATTAAGGAAACTTCCTAAACCACTGCAGGAGGGCACCTTCTCTGCAATTTATAGTCTTATGTGTTGTCTTTTGAAGAAAGCATAACTCTCAAATGTGGCAGGACCAGACTAAAGGAGAATTGTGAAACATTTAACAAAATAAACAAAAGTACAATAGCAAATGGATAATGTTAATATGTGGTTTTCTAAGTCAATATATATATATATATGTATATATACATATGTATATGTATAT
>NW_025347755.1:0-270 GCF_016433145.1 Gracilinanus agilis | reverse complement strand
ATTTATAGATAGATAGATAGATAGATAGATAGATAGATAGATAGATAGATAGTGGCCCTCCTTTCTGTTTGAGTTTGATGCCACTGGCTAGAGCACTGAAAAGTTAGGTGTCTTGCTGAGGGTCATCCACCAAGAATGTGTCAGAGGAAGAACTTGAATGCCTCTTCCTCTTTCTCCCTTCCTCCCTACTCCTCCTCCTCTTCCTCCTCTTCCTCTTCTTCCTCTTCTTCCTCCTCCTCCTTCTCCTCCTCTTCCTCCTCCTCCTCATTC
>NW_025347754.1:0-1039 GCF_016433145.1 Gracilinanus agilis | reverse complement strand
TATATACATATATATGTATGTACATACATATATATGTATATATATTTTAATGAATAAGAGATTTTCTTCTGAGAATAGGTTTCAAATTGGAAAAAGTATCAATACCCTGATCACCTAAGGGACAATACTAATCATAAAACTCAATTCTACCTTTATTTTATGCCAAGTTCTATCAAGGTTGCCCCCAATTTTTGAGTGTAAGCAATTCTTCATAGAATTTGTTGATCAAACAGGCAGATAGTGTCCCTGTATCAAGCAAAAGTTCTAGATTGTGACATTAAGCATCAAGCTGTTATGTTTTTGTAACTTTTATTTAAAAAAACAGATCAGTAATAATTATATTGCAGTGATACAATTAATTTTGTAAACTATATACCTATATGGTTCAACATTTATCATTTTGTTTGATGATTAAAATTAATTTATAGTTCAGAATCAACACAGTGGAAAATACTTGTGTAAGTACTTGGTCAGCAACTCTGGCCTCTTAGCACCCCAAGTGACTTTTTTTTTTCTTGAAATCNATATATACATATATATGTATGTACATACATATATATGTATATATATTTTAATGAATAAGAGATTTTCTTCTGAGAATAGGTTTCAAATTGGAAAAAGTATCAATACCCTGATCACCTAAGGGACAATACTAATCATAAAACTCAATTCTACCTTTATTTTATGCCAAGTTCTATCAAGGTTGCCCCCAATTTTTGAGTGTAAGCAATTCTTCATAGAATTTGTTGATCAAACAGGCAGATAGTGTCCCTGTATCAAGCAAAAGTTCTAGATTGTGACATTAAGCATCAAGCTGTTATGTTTTTGTAACTTTTATTTAAAAAAACAGATCAGTAATAATTATATTGCAGTGATACAATTAATTTTGTAAACTATATACCTATATGGTTCAACATTTATCATTTTGTTTGATGATTAAAATTAATTTATAGTTCAGAATCAACACAGTGGAAAATACTTGTGTAAGTACTTGGTCAGCAACTCTGGCCTCTTAGCACCCCAAGTGACTTTTTTTTTT
>NW_025347753.1:0-1167 GCF_016433145.1 Gracilinanus agilis | reverse complement strand
GGGCTACTCTGTCCTGGAGCCCAGGCTGGGGACAACCACACGCCATGCACTATGGGGAGGGGGGGGGCACTGGGAGCTCAGGCCCCACCCCTTCAACGGAGCGTCCTGTGCCAGAGGAGGGGGGAGTGTGAGGTGAGACCCATCCCCCCAGGACCCCCGGGACGGGCCTAATACTGGGACTAGAGACACGGCCAGCCGGAAGGAGCCCCAGGCTGGCCGGCCTGCCCGCTCCCCCGCCCGCTCCCCGGGCTCAGGACCCCTCCCCTCCAGCTGTCCTCCTCCGACGGGCGGGTGGGCAGGCGGGCGGGCAGGTAATGAGACCAGACTAGGGGTGATGGGAAGGGAGTTCGCTCTCCTCGCCTCCAGGTGCCCTGGGCAGGGGGCTGGGGGCCGGGGGCAGGNGGGGGCCGGGGGCAGGCAGGGGGCTGGCTGGGGGGGCTGTGGCCGGAGCCGACTCCCCCTCCGTTGGCCGATCAAAAGGGCTTGGACGTCTGCTTGAAGATGAAGCCTCGGTGTGCCAGCGTCTTCATGATGTTGGCGATGTTCTTGCAGTCATCTGTGGAGGAGGAAGGGGGGGTCAGTGGTCAGCGGCCGCCCGGCCCAGGGGCTCTCGCCACTCACTGGCCGGAGCCCCTCGGCTGGGGGGTCTCTAGGTGTGTCTCCATTAAATCGAGTCCGAACACTTCCTGAAGCCTCTGTTTCCTGGCTGGGTGGGAGAAGCCGCCTCCTGTCCACCGGTCAGGGCAGAGCCACCCCCTCCCCAGCCTCTTTCCTTGGGCTTCCTCCCCCCAAGTCCCTGAGCCCCATCCAAGCCCCCTCCCCCAGGGGGCCCTCCTGGTTGTTCCCTCGCTGTGATAACGCCAGTGAGAGGAGCTCAGCACCAGGCAAGAGAAGTCGTTCCCCCCCCCCCCAGCGGGAGGCTCATCCCCGAGGCCTGGACAGGGCAGGGTGCGGCGGGCAAAGGTAGGAGGAGCCCGCAGGGAGGCCCCATATTTCATGCTGGAAATTGGCCTGTGCGCGGCCTCCCCGCGCCCGTGATGTATGGGCCCCGTCGCCGTAAGAAAAAGCCAGAGGCGCCGAGTAATTTCTCCCTTGACGGAGCTCGACCGCCGAGCGATCCTTCTTGGGCGGGGGCGGTGGGAGGGGGCCGGGCCAGCCTGTAGGAGA
>NW_025347752.1:0-1370 GCF_016433145.1 Gracilinanus agilis | reverse complement strand
GTTGTTGTTGTTGTTGTTGTTGTTGTTGTTGTTGTTGTTGTTGTTGTTGTTGTTGTTGTTGTTGTTGTTGTTGTTGTTGTTGTTGTTATTAACCTTTACTTTCTGTCTTAGTGTCGCCTCTCAGCCAGAAGGGCAGGACCAGACCAACGAGTTAAGGAAATTGTCCAGCCTTGTACAGAGAGGCAGAGCCAGCGGCCAGATTTGGATCCGCCTCCTCCCGACTCCGTACCCGACGCTCTGCCCCTCCCCTGGGCCGCCTCGCTGCCCCCATCCTAAATCATAACGCTAACCGTTGTTCCACCCACCCAAAGAACTCTCCCTTCAGAAATGTAACCACATCCACAGAGGAAACGGAAATCCGAGCATCGCGAGAACTGTCAAAGTTACTTTCAAGCCGGCACCAGACAGAGATTCTTGGAACAATCACAAATATGTCAACTGGGAAATGACAGCAGAAGAGTACAAACAGCTTGATCTCGAGCCTCCCTGTGACAAGCCTCTTTGGAGAGTTCCGACAGGAAGAGAGACTGAGTTAGAGGACAAGGAGGTGGGATTCAAAACCTGGCAGCTTCCCAGCAGACGAGCCATGATATGGCTGTCATGGATACTAGTAGAAACAAAGCAAAAAAAAAAATTATATATATGTATATATATATTATATATGCTGTCATGGATGTTAGCAGAAGCAAAACAAAAAATTTATATATATTTAAATATATGTATATATATTATATACGTGTGTATGTGTATATATATGCTGTCATGGATGCTAGTAGAAACAAAANTTGTTGTTGTTGTTGTTGTTGTTGTTGTTGTTGTTGTTGTTGTTGTTGTTGTTGTTGTTGTTGTTGTTATTAACCTTTACTTTCTGTCTTAGTGTCGCCTCTCAGCCAGAAGGGCAGGACCGGACCAACGAGTTAAGGAAATTGTCCAGCCTTGTACAGAGAGGCAGAGCCAGCGGCCAGATTTGGATCCGCCTCCTCCAGACTCCGTACCCGACGCTCTGCCCCTCCCCTGGGCCGCCTCGCTGCCCCCATCCAAAATCATAACGCTAACCGTTGTTCCACCCACCCAAAGAACTCTCCCTTCAGAAATGTAACCACATACACAGAGGAAGCGGAAATCCGAGCATCGCAAGAACTGTCAGTTACTTTCAAGCGGGCACCAGACAGAGATTCTTGGAACAATCACAAATATGTCAACAGGGAAATGACAGCAGAAGAGTACAAACAGCTTGATCTCGAGCCTCCCTGTGACAAGCCTCTTTGGAGAGTTCCGACAGGAAGAGAGACTGAGTTAGAGGACAAGGAGGTGGGATTCAAAACCTGGCAGCTTCCCAGCAGACGAGCCATGATATGGCTGTCATGGAT
>NW_025347751.1:0-1777 GCF_016433145.1 Gracilinanus agilis | reverse complement strand
ATATATATCCCTCCAATCCCTATTCTCTCCTGTGAGAAGGCAAACAATTTGACATATATATATATATATATATATATGTCATGCAAAACATTTCTAGATTATGCTGTAAAAGAAATAGACAAAAAAGAAAGTAAAAAAATATGCCTCAATGTATGTTGACTTCATCATTTCTTTAGAAGGAGGTGGATTGCATTTTTCATCATAAGTCCTTAGGAACATTCTTGGATCAGTGTATTGCTGAGCATAGTGAAGCCATTCATAGTTAATCATGTTAAAATACTGCTGTTACTGTGTATAGTGTTCACCTGGTTCTGCTCATTTCACATTACAAAAATTCATATCAGTCTTCCCAACTTTTTCTGAAACCATCCTGCTCATCATTTTTCATAGCACAATACTATTTCATCAAACTACAACTTGTTCAGCTGTTCCCCAAATGATGGTCATCTTGTCAATTTCTACTTCTTTGCCATCTCCAAAAGAGTAGCTACAATGTACATATAGGTCTCTTTTGTTTTCCTTTGATCTTTGCGATAAGACCTAGAAGTGATTTTTATGGGTCAAGGGCTGCACACAGTTTTATAGCCCTTTGGGCATAGTTCCAAATGTTCTCCAGAATGTTTGAAGTATTTCACAACTACCCCAACAGTGTATAGGTCCCAATTTATCCACACCCCATTTAACATTTGTCAATTTCCTTTTTTCACATGTTAGTCAATCTGATAGGTGTGAATTAGTACATTGGACTTGCTTCAATTTACATTTTTCTAATCAGTAATGATTTAGAGCATTTTTTCCACATGACAATAGATAGCTTTGATTTTTTCTTCTAAAAACTAATTGTTAATATCATTTGATGATTTAGTAATTGGGGAAGGACTCTTATTCTTATAAATTCATCTTACTTTTCAATATATTTGAGAAACAAGACCTTTATCAGAGAATGGAACCCCTCCCCCCACTCCACAAGTTTCCAACTACATTGGCTACTTTGGTTTTGTTGTAGAGAAACCTTTTAATTTAATGTGATCAAAATTATCTATTTTATATCCTGTAATGCTCTGTCTTTTGTTTGGTCATAAATTCTTCCCTTATTCACTAATTTGATAGGTAAAATATTACATGTTCCCCAAATTTGTTTGCATTACTCTTTAGGTCTAAATCACAAACCCATTTTGACCTTATCTCAGTATAAGATGTGAGATGTTGATTTATGCCTAGTTTCCACCAAACTTCTTTCTAGTTTTCCCAGCAATTCTTGTCATACAGTGAGTTCTTATCTTAGTATCTTGAACTTCAGAGTTTGTCAAACACTATATTACTATGATCATTTACTAGTGTCTATGGAATACTCCATCTATTCTACCACTGTTTCTTAGTAAAAAGTTATTTTGATCATTAGTTTTGTAATACAGTTCATCTGGTACTCCTAAGCCATGTACTTTCACTTATTTTCATTGATTTCATTAATATTCCTGACTTTTTGTTCTTCCAGATGAATTTTGTTATAATTTTTCCTAGCTTTACAAAATAATATTTTAGTAATTTGCTTGGTATGGCACTGAATACAAAATTTAGATAGAGTAATTATTTTTATTATATTGGATTGGCCTCCACATAAGCAATTATCATTTCTCTAATTGTTTAGATCCGACTCTATCTGTGTGAATTATTTTATAATTTTGTTCATATACTTCCTGGGTTTGTCTTGGCAGATTATATTAAATAGTCTTATATTTTATTATTAATTTATTATTAATTAATTATATTATTATTA
>NW_025347750.1:0-1350 GCF_016433145.1 Gracilinanus agilis | reverse complement strand
CAGGTTGATTCCGTAATTAAATCAGACCTAAGTCAGCAATTAGGAAGATAAAGGTATAGGAATAAAGAGAAAGGGAGAGGCTCGTCCAGGTCTGAGGAGGCCTGGACAAGAGAGAAGGTTAAAAGGCTAAATAAATGAAGCTACAAGCCTCAAGGCCCAGCAACCAGATAGGCTGGTGCCTGCTTAAGGCAGAGTTTAGAAGCGGCCTAGGTAGGCCAAGGAAGTCAGCCTAACTTACCCACATGACCATTCAGAGTAGAAGCAGCCTGAGGTCTCCTCCAAGCTCCTTCAGCGCCACTTTCAGAGCGGGAACTGCCTCCACAGGAAGTAACCAACATACTTGAAGAGATGGTGTCTTTCGTCACTTCCGTGGGTCCACCTCTAATTCAAGTGGACAAATGGCAGTCTCTACACTGATTTGGACTGCCCAAAGGGCAGTCCTTGTTCTTGATTTGTTACTTATTGTCCCTTGTGGGTAACTCATCTCCCCTCCCCACTAAGTGAGGTGAGGATTACATCATTTCTATGCCTAGGATGAGTAGGGTTTTGACTATGAATTGGCTAGAGTTAATTCTATTTACACAATAGTAGTATATATATATGTATATATATACTATAAAGTCATGTGGGTTCAGTCATATATATATNTTTAGGTATTTTATAGATATGTATTTTAAAGTGTGGCTGCCAGGAATCAACAATTCAGGTTGATTCCGTAATTAAATCAGACCTAAGTCAGCAATTAGGAAGGTAAAGGTATAGGAATAAAGAGAAAGGGAGAGGCTAGTCCAGGTCTGAGGAGGCCTGGATGAGAGAGAAGGTTAAAAGGCTAAATAAATGAAGCTACAAGCCTCAAGGCCCAGCAACCAGATAGGCTGGTGCCTGCTTAAGGCAGAGTTTAGAAGCGGCCTAGGTAGGCCAAGGAAGTCAGCCTAACTTACCCACGTGATCATTCAGAGTAGAAGCAGCCTGAGGTCTCCTCCGAGCTCCTTCAGCACCACGTTCAGAGCAGGAACTGCCTCCACAGGAAGTAACCAACATACTTAAAGAGATGGTGTCTTTCATCACTTCCGTGGGTCCACCTCTAATTCAAATGGACAAATGGCAGTCTCTACACTGATTTGGACTGCCCAAAGGGCAGTCCTTCTTCTTGATTTGTTACTTATTGTCCCGCGTGGGTAACTTATCTCCCCTCCCCACTAAGTGAGGTGAGGATTACATCATTTCTATGCCTAGGATGAGTAGGGTTTTGACTATGAATTGGCTAGAGTTAATTCTATTTACACAATAGTAGTATATATATATGTATATATATACTATAAAGTCATGTGGGTTCAGTCATATATATAT
>NW_025347749.1:453-3139 GCF_016433145.1 Gracilinanus agilis | reverse complement strand
AACTAGATCTAAACAATTGGAAAAACATTGATTGCTCATGGGTAGGAGGAGCTGACATAATAAAAATGACCATTCTACCCAAATTAATTTACCTATTTAGCGCCATACCTATCGAACTACCAAAAAACCTTTTCACTGAATTAGGAAAAACTATAACAAAGTTCATTTGGAATAACAAAAGATCAAGAATATCAAGGGAAATAATGAAAAAAAATGTGAAGGAAGGGGACCTAGCAGTACCAGATATTAAACTATACTATAAAGCAGCAGTCATCAAAACAGTATGATACTGGCTAAGAGACAGAAGGGATGATCTGTGGAATAGACTTGGGGTAAGTGACGTCAGCAATACAGTATATGATAAACCCAAAGAGCCCAATTTTTGGTACAAAAATCCACTATTTGACAAAAACTGTTGGGAAATTTGGAAAACAATATGGGAGAGATTAGGTTTAGATCAACATCTCACACCTTACAGCAAGATAAATTCAGAATGGGTGAATGACTTGAATATACGAAATATTTATAGCTGTGCTTTTTGTGGTGGCAAAGAACTGGAAAAGGAGGGTATGTCCTTCAATTGGGGAATGGCTGAACATACTATATATATGCTGGTGATGGAATAGTATTGTGCTAAAAGGAATAACAAACTAGAGGATTTCCAGGTGAACTGGAAACACCTCCAGGAACTGATGCAGAGTGAAAGGAGCAGAGCCAGAAGAACACTGTAGACAGAGACTGATATACTTTGGTAAAATCGAATGTAATGGACTTCTGTGCTGGCAGAAAGCAATGACACAGGACAGCTCTGAGGGATTTATGGTAAAGAACGCTACCCACATTCAGAGGAAGGACTGCAGGAGAGGAAACATATAAGAAAAACAAATGCTTGAACGCATGGGCTGAGGAGGACATGATTGGGGATGTGGACTCGAAACTACCACACCAATGCAACTAACAACAATTTGGAAATAGGTCTTGAACAAGGACACATGTTAAAATCAGTGGATATGTGCATCGGCTATGGGTGGGGGGATAGCGGGGGGGTGAAGGGGAAAGTAGGAGCTTGAATCATGTAACCATGTTAAAAATGAATATTAATAAATTATTAAAAAATTTAAAAAAATAATATTAAGCTCCTTGGGGGGATAAATAGTTGAGAAAGAAGTAAAGATAGTGAATGAAATATTAGGAAAATTAGAGCTAATAGATATCTGGAGAAAAATAATGTGAAGATAGAATTAACTCTCCCTTTGACTATTTTAAGTTAATCAAATCAAGAACTTAAAGTACCCCTACTTAGTACCTAGCTAACCCTTAATTAAGAGATCTCACAAGTCCCTTACTAGTTCACACCCTCTAAGGCCACAAGCACTGCCCCCCACCATAGGCAGTGCTAAGCAAATTGGGAGATTGCAATTGGTTCCTGAAAAGAGGGGGAGAGACAGGGAGGCTTGCTGAGTGAGTGACTCAGGCTGAAAGAAGAGGCTATGTTGGTGGATTTCTGGCTGAAGAAGCTACCAGGTCGGGGTTTTCACTTGGAGATAGGGACTTGAGGGATCTCTTGCCTCAGATTGAGCCAAACTTCACTGGAGCAGCACTTAGGTTGGTAGGCTAGACAAGGCTCTGTCTCCTTCCTACACTTTCCACTTTCAGTATCTCTGTATCTCTACCTTATTGTAAAATAAAAGCTACTAACAGTTTTTCTGACTTAATGGCTAATATTATATAAACAGCGACCAAAATCTCACTTTTATAATTCTCATGTTGAGTCAAACCTAATTTTAATTCTTAAATTAATTGGCAGACCACAAAGTTTTGACGAGTGCTCTCAATCTTCTGATAATTTTCTTCACTTTTTACTATCTTTAAAACTATCTATCAACCATTTCTGAGTAGTTAATTCTGGAGTTAGGAACCTACAGCTGTTGATCTGTTTGCTGTGCAGAAGGATAAGTTCATAAAAATAGTTGAATAGCTGTGTTTTCTTTTTACAGTAATCAGCCCTTCGGGGCATTCACCTGGGGGTGGATTCCTTGCCTCAGATGGAAAGCAAACCTGTCCCAACAAGCTTTCATCTCAACAGCCCAGAATTCTTTAAGACCTTTCCTAAAACCTCATATTAAGCTAGCATTAGCTTAAGTGGGAGATGGAATACTAGGGACAGCAGTCAGAGGAAACAGTAGCAAAAATAACTAAACAGCTCCTTTCACCCTGAAAGGCATTCAGAGCCCACTAAGGGCAAAATGCCAGGAATCCATCAAAGCTTCCTCCACCCCCCAGGCCAGCTCAGTGGTTTCCTGCTCACGTGGTGGAGCTTGTGACCCTGGTGTTTTTACCCCTAGGGGAGAGGAGAGAGTAGAAAACTCTTAACACCCTCTTATCCTGTGCTTATAGCAATTTCCCCCCTAAAGTCTCTAGTAGACCCCGCCCATGAGCCTTTTGAGGCACTACCCCCTTGCCAATATAGTAGGATAGCACCACCTACTGACAGAATGTAAAATTGCAAGCAATTATTAAAATAATTAATAGGCAACTGAGTATGATACTGAGCAACATAACCCAAATTGGGAAAATGCTGCTTCTTGTCTATCTAAAATTTCTCCTGATCCTAGAGAACATTTCACAATGCATTTATTTATTTATTTATTTATTTATTTATTTATTTATTTATTTATTTATTTAG
>NW_025347749.1:0-422 GCF_016433145.1 Gracilinanus agilis | reverse complement strand
ATTTATTTATTTATTTATTTATTTATTTATTTATTTATTTATTTATTTATTTAGCATTGTTCCTGGATGTACTTATACTAATAGGAAACCTTGCAGTTTACCTATTCTTATTCAAGAAAAGCTGAAAGATAACTCAATTAATCTCCTTGAGAAAAAACTAGACAATGGCTTGAATGAAAAGCTTAAGTAATGCCAAGATTCGGAGAAGAGATTCATCTCCCTACTCTCTCTTACCATCTAACCTTACCCAGCCTCTACCTCACCCTGAACACACTTGCTCTTTCCATGGTCATTTTCTCTTTTACCTTGCTCAGCATTTCCCCACCCACTACCCAAACTCAACCTTTCCTTCCCCTGCTTGACTTTTCCCTCTGTCTCCCCTGCCCCCTCTCATTCCCTTACTGGCCCAGCCTCAGTCCCTT
>NW_025347748.1:0-1039 GCF_016433145.1 Gracilinanus agilis | reverse complement strand
TGTTATCATTTCAATTATATAGTTGAGAAAAGTGAAGCAAACAAAGGTTAGGTGACATGTCCAGAGGCAAGCAGTTAGCAAGTATCAGGAGCTCAGGTCCTCCTGATCCCAGGCCCAACACTCTAGCTATTACTCCACCAGGTCCCACATGATTTATAATAATGAATCAATAAATAATACAAATTACCAGAAAATGAGAAAATTAAAACTAAAAAGCACATTAGTGTTCAGATAATACGTACATGGTGCCCCAAATGTCTTATTACTATTTTGAGTTATTTATTAATTAAAGCTTAAGCCTTCACAAGACTTTTGGGAAATCATATTATATATAATAGACATAGAGACTGGATCCTTTGACTTATTTCCATAGAGCACTCCCAATTAAAGAAACTTCTTTTACCAATGCATTTGGTTCCTGATCTGCAGCTTAATGTCTTAGAAGGTTCTCTTTAAGAGTACTTAGAGGGTAAGTTATTTGTTCAAGATCATACTGTAAGTGTATGTCAGAGGTNAGATAGATGTTGTTATCATTTCAATTATATAGTTGAGAAAAGTGAAGCAAACAAAGGTTAGGTGACATGTCCAGAGGCAAGCAGTTAGCAAGTATCAGGAGCTCAGGTCCTCCTGATCCCAGGCCCAACACTCTAGCTATTACTCCACCAGGTCCCACATGATTTATAATAATGAATCAATAAATAATACAAATTACCAGAAAATGAGAAAATTAAAACTAAAAAGCACATTAGTGTTCAGATAATACGTACATGGTGCCCCAAATGTCTTATTACTATTTTGAGTTATTTATTAATTAAAGCTTAAGCCTTCACAAGACTTTTGGGAAATCATATTATATATAATAGACATAGAGACTGGATCCTTTGACTTATTTCCATAGAGCACTCCCAATTAAAGAAACTTCTTTTACCAATGCATTTGGTTCCTGATCTGCAGCTTAATGTCTTAGAAGGTTCTCTTTAAGAGTACTTAGAGGGTAAGTTATTTGTTCAAGATCATACTGTAAGTGTATGTCAGAGGT
>NW_025347747.1:0-1181 GCF_016433145.1 Gracilinanus agilis | reverse complement strand
CCTCCCCCCCCCCAGTCCCTTCTCTTAATTTCTATCTCTGTCTCTGCCTTCCATTCTTGATCATGGTTTCTGTCTGTCTTCCTTTTTTTTTTTTTTTCTTGTCTTTCCCTCTCTCAGTCTTGGTCCCTCTTTGTCAGCCTCTGTTTCTCTGTCTCTCTCCCTACCATCTCCTTCTCTCCCCTTCTCTTCCTTTCTTTCTCTGTCTCTGACTTTGTCTCTCTGTATCTGACTCTGTCATTCTTGCTTTTTCTCTTTCCCCTTCTCTCTTTTCGTCTTTCTTTTGTCTCTGTCTCCACTTCCCTTTTTTTCCTCCTCCTGTCTCCATCTCTCTGAATCTTTCTTAATCTCTCTCTCTCCCTCCCTTCCTCCCCTTCCCTCCTTCCCTGTCTGTCTTTCAAAATCCCTTATTTATTCAACAAGGTTCAGCCTGCCACTGAGGCTGTTGATTACTGCCTTAAAAGATCTCAGGTGAAAGAGAATACTGGCTTCTAACAGTTTCCAATAAAGTGAGGCAAATCAGGGATAGCCAGACTCAGGTCATCTTCTGGAACCCCACATTTTGGTTGGCCACACTCTCTTGAGGATNCCTCTCTCCTCCTCCCCCCCCCCAGTCCCTTCTCTTAATTTCTATCTCTGTCTCTGCCTTCCATTCTTGATCATGGTTTCTGTCTGTCTTCCTTTTTTTTTTTTTTTCTTGTCTTTCCCTCTCTCAGTCTTGGTCCCTCTTTGTCAGCCTCTGTTTCTCTGTCTCTCTCCCTACCATCTCCTTCTCTCCCCTTCTCTTCCTTTCTTTCTCTGTCTCTGACTTTGTCTCTCTGTATCTGACTCTGTCATTCTTGCTTTTTCTCTTTCCCCTTCTCTCTTTTCGTCTTTCTTTTGTCTCTGTCTCCACTTCCCTTTTTTTCCTCCTCCTGTCTCCATCTCTCTGAATCTTTCTTAATCTCTCTCTCTCCCTCCCTTCCTCCCCTTCCCTCCTTCCCTGTCTGTCTTTCAAAATCCCTTATTTATTCAACAAGGTTCAGCCTGCCACTGAGGCTGTTGATTACTGCCTTAAAAGATCTCAGGTGAAAGAGAATACTGGCTTCTAACAGTTTCCAATAAAGTGAGGCAAATCAGGGATAGCCAGACTCAGGTCATCTTCTGGAACCCCACATTTTGGTTGGCCACACTCTCTTGAGGAT
>NW_025347746.1:0-1111 GCF_016433145.1 Gracilinanus agilis | reverse complement strand
AAAGCCTTTCTATTTCCTTTCATTCTGTCTTCTCCAACTTATTCTCACACCATGACAGGAAAAGAATATACTTAACTTCTCTCAAGCCATCACTCTAAATAGTCTCTCCAAATTGATAAATGAAACCGTCACTTCCACAACATTCTATTTTGCTCTTTAAAGATACCTTAACAGTATGTATAGACTTTATGGAAGAGCCTAGAGAAACAGTTGTTAGAGGAGGAATAAACTCCCTGTTCAGTACAAATCAGACGATGATAATGAATAACCTTGAGAAAATTGAACTCCTCAAATTTTGTTTTCCTTTCCTTAATTCCTGATAAAATTGTAGAATACAGAATTGGATAGATTATTTTTGAGCATTTTGGAAGAAATTTGGGGATCAAGAAAAGTCACATGGCTTCAGTCAGTCAATAAGCATTTACTGTGTGCCAGGCACTTCACTAAGTGCAGAGGATGTAAAGAAAGGCAAATTCCCTGCCCTTAAGGAGTTTTCATTCTAATGAGAAAGACAACAAATAAATAACTATGTACATATATATATATATATNAGAAAGAAAAAAAGCCTTTCTATTTCCTTTCATTCTGTCTTCTCCAACTTATTCTCACACCATGACAGGAAAAGAATATACTTAACTTCTCTCAAGCCATCACTCTAAATAGTCTCTCCAAATTGATAAATGAAACCGTCACTTCCACAACATTCTATTTTGCTCTTTAAAGATACCTTAACAGTATGTATAGACTTTATGGAAGAGCCTAGAGAAACAGTTGTTAGAGGAGGAATAAACTCCCTGTTCAGTACAAATCAGACGATGATAATGAATAACCTTGAGAAAATTGAACTCCTCAAATTTTGTTTTCCTTTCCTTAATTCCTGATAAAATTGTAGAATACAGAATTGGATAGATTATTTTTGAGCATTTTGGAAGAAATTTGGGGATCAAGAAAAGTCACATGGCTTCAGTCAGTCAATAAGCATTTACTGTGTGCCAGGCACTTCACTAAGTGCAGAGGATGTAAAGAAAGGCAAATTCCCTGCCCTTAAGGAGTTTTCATTCTAATGAGAAAGACAACAAATAAATAACTATGTACATATATATATATATAT
>NW_025347745.1:0-2592 GCF_016433145.1 Gracilinanus agilis | reverse complement strand
GTGAGACAGAGGTAGAGAAATAGAAGAGGAGTGAAAGAGAGGCAATAGAGAATGAGAGAGAAAGACAGATGAAAGGGAAAGAGAGGCAGAGATATGGAGAGAGACAGACCAAGACTCAAAGAGAGACAGAGAGAGATAAAGGAGTAAGAAAAAAAGATAGAGTCAGAGAGATACTGAGAAAGAAGAGACAGAGAGAGAGAGAGGAAGACAGAGGAAAAGAGAGACAGAAAAAGAGAGGAGGAGGAGAGAAACGGAGAAAGACAAAGATATAGAGAAGGAAGAATGTGAGAGACAGAAGAAATGGAAAGAAAAGAGAGAGACAGTGAGCGCAGGAGAGAAAAGAGGAGGGGAGAGCAAAAGAAAGATAAATTAGAGAGAGGGAAGAATTGGAGAGAAAGTGAAAGAAACAGAGACAGAGGGAGAGAGAAGATACAGAGAAGAGAGGGAGAGAGAAGAGATGGAAAGAGAAAGAAACAGAGGAAAGGGAGATTGGACAGTAGAGAGATAGAGAGAAAGAGACAAAGAAAGAGAGTGAACAATGAGAAACATAGAGAAGAGGAGGGAGGGAGAGAAAAGAGAGGCAGAGAGGAAGAAGAGAAAGATATGGAGGAGAGTGGGAGAGAGAGAAGAGACAGAGAAAGAGAGGAAGACAGAAAGATAGAAAGAGAGATAGAGATAGAGAAGGTCTGTGAGGGAAGGATGGGAGTGAAAGAGACAGAGAAAAATAAGAAAAAGGGATGGAGAGACTGAAGAAATAGACAAGATTAGAAAGGGAGAGAGAGGTGAGGAGGGAGCCAAGGAGAGAGACAGACTTATAAAGAGACAGAAAGACAGAGACTGTGAGACAGAGAGGAGGGAGAGAGAAACAGTGACATACAGAGACAGAGAGAAGGAAGAATGAGAAAGAATAAGAGTGAGAGAGAGATGGAGAGACAGAGAGATCCAGAGACAAAGAAAGACAGAGAAAAGAAAGAAAAAAAGTATAAACAAAGAGAGAAAAAGAGAGGAAGACAAAGAGAAGAGTAAAATAGAAGAGAAGTAAAGAAGATTTAGGGAGAGAGGGGAAAAATAAAGAGAGACTGAGACTGAAAGAGCCATGGAGGTAGAGAAGAGAAGAGGAAAGGGAGAGAGAGAGGGAGAGAGATATAGATGAGAGGGAGGGAGAGAGAATAATAGAGAAATAAAAAGGAAGAAGTAAACAGAGACAAAAAGATGGAGACTGAGAAAAACAGAGATAGAGAAAAGAGAGAGACACAAAGAAATACAGAGAGAGAAACAGGAAAGAGAGAAGAGAGTGAAAGACAGAAACATAGATAGGGAGGCAGAGAGAGGAGGGGGAGGAAGGGAAGGAGACAGGAAGACAGGTCAAGAAGAGGGGGAAGAAGAAAGAGAGGTAGACAGAGAGAAGAGAAGGAAAGACAAAGACAGAGATCGGTTCTGAGAGAGAGATAGAGGAAGAAAGAGAAAGACATACATAGAAAAAAGAGAGATGGAAGAATTGGGAGAGAAAGAGACAGGGAAAGATAGAGACAGTAGAGAGAGACAGAAAGAGGGTGAAAGACAAAATAAATTGAAAGAGTGAAACAGAAAGAAGAGAGGTAAAGAGGGTGCAGGGAAGGAGAAATATAGAGAGACTGAGGCAGAGCAATGGAGATAGAGAAGAGAGGGGGAGACAGAAAAGAAAGAGAAGAGAGTAAGAGAATAATAGAGATAAAAGAAAGGAAGAGGTAGACAAAAGAGAGAGACAAAAAGATGGAGACTAAGAGACAGAGGGGAGAAAGAAAGAGAGAATCAGGAAAGAGAAAGAATAGACAAAGAGAAGAAATACAGAGACTGAGAGAGAGAGAGAGGAGAGGAGCAACAGAGAAAGTCTGACAGAGAGACAGACATAAAGAAGAGAAAGTCTGACAGAGAGAAGGAAGAATGAGAAAGAAAAAGATATATATAAAGAAAGCAGAAAAAGAGAGAGAGAGAGGCAGAGACAGAGAGAGGGGGGAAGCTGAGACAGAGGGAGGGAAGGCAGGTTGAAAAGAGGAGGGAGAAAGGGAAAGAGAGAGAGAGAGAGAGAGAGAGAGAGAGAGAGAGAGAGAAAGGGAAAGAGAGAGAATCTGGAAGAGAATAGGGAATGGAAAATAGTCCAATTGGCCTGGAAGNGGAGGGAGAGAGACAAAAGAGATGGCGAGAGTAAAACAGAGAGGAGAGAGATAAAGAGGATACAGGGAAAGAGGGAAAAATAAAGACTGAGACAGAGAGAAGAGAGGAAGAGAGAGAGAAGAGAGTGAAAGATAGAAACTGAGAGAGAGAGGGAAGAGACAGACTGGCAGAGAGACAGAAAGAGAAAGAAGAATAAAAAATAAAAGACAGAAAGAGAGAGGGAAAGGACAGGTAGAGTGGGGGAAGGAGAAAGGAAAGAGAGAGAAGAGAGGGAAAAACAGAGACGAATCAATTCTGAGAGAGGAACAGAGAGACAGGGAGAAAGAGAAAGATTCGTAGAAAAAAGACAGAAGAATGTGGGAAAAGGAGATAGAGAGAGACAGAAAAGAGGGAGAAGGAGAAAAGAGAGTAAGAGAAAAAGAAAGGAAGAAATAGAAG
>NW_025347744.1:0-1119 GCF_016433145.1 Gracilinanus agilis | reverse complement strand
TTCCTTCTTTCTTCCTTCCTTCCTTCTTTCTTCCTTCCTTCCTTCTTTCTTACTTCCTTTCTTCCAACAAACAAACAAGGAGGAATGTTTAAGGAATAACACATTCTCCTCTCTCTCCTTCCCTACTTCTCTCCTTCTTTCTCTTAAATTTCCTCCCTAAGCACAGGAAAAAGTTCAACAAAAGGGTTGAGCTGAAGTAATTACTGTTGCAGTCCCGTTCTTGCTGTGTTTTAGGAGTCCTGATGTATATCCTTAGTGGTAGCACCTGTTCCCTTCCCCTGTTCCCTGGGCTTTCCTTCCCCAGAGTCTCTTACATCTACTATAGTCCTCTTCTCTCCCTGCCAGAATGCATGACTCAGGTTTAAGGGGATTTGTTACTACACCTTAGGTCTGCAGAGGGCATCTCTTCCCTAGATACCTCTGTCTCCTCCTTAAGCCGGAATCCTCTTGGTGGAATTAGTTCTTAGAATAGAAGGTTATAGACCCTCAGAAATTGTAATCCAACTTCCTAGGCTTCCATATGCATTCAATAAGCATTTACCAAAAGCCAACTCNCCTTCCTTCCTTCCTTCTTTCTTCCTTCCTTCCTTCTTTCTTCCTTCCTTCCTTCTTTCTTACTTCCTTTCTTCCAACAAACAAACAAGGAGGAATGTTTAAGGAATAACACATTCTCCTCTCTCTCCTTCCCTACTTCTCTCCTTCTTTCTCTTAAATTTCCTCCCTAAGCACAGGAAAAAGTTCAACAAAAGGGTTGAGCTGAAGTAATTACTGTTGCAGTCCCGTTCTTGCTGTGTTTTAGGAGTCCTGATGTATATCCTTAGTGGTAGCACCTGTTCCCTTCCCCTGTTCCCTGGGCTTTCCTTCCCCAGAGTCTCTTACATCTACTATAGTCCTCTTCTCTCCCTGCCAGAATGCATGACTCAGGTTTAAGGGGATTTGTTACTACACCTTAGGTCTGCAGAGGGCATCTCTTCCCTAGATACCTCTGTCTCCTCCTTAAGCCGGAATCCTCTTGGTGGAATTAGTTCTTAGAATAGAAGGTTATAGACCCTCAGAAATTGTAATCCAACTTCCTAGGCTTCCATATGCATTCAATAAGCATTTACCAAAAGCCAACTC
>NW_025347743.1:0-1172 GCF_016433145.1 Gracilinanus agilis | reverse complement strand
AAGGTTTAGATTGTGGTGCATATGAGAGGGAGGAGAGAGGAAAAGAGATAGAAAAAAAGAGGGAGAGTCAATGAAAAGGACAGAGGAGGAAGATGGAAAGGAAAAGACAGAGACAAAAGAAGTATGGTGTGTGTAAGAAAGAGAAGATAAGATAGAGGATGAAGAAGGAGCAATGAATGGATGGACTGACAGAAGAATGGAAAGGGAAGGCAGAGAGAGACAGACCAATACAGAAAAAGAATGAGACATGGAGGGAGAGACAGAGTAGGGAGGAAGAAAGAGAAGGAAAAAAAGCAGGAGACATAGAATGATGAAGAGGGATAGAGAAAGGCAGTGAGGGCAGGATGGGAAGGAAGAGAGCAATAAATAATTAATGAGAGAAAAAAGGATGGAGAGTAAGGATGGTGGAAAGAAAGTGACAGAGAGACAACTGAGAAATATGGGAGAGGAGAGGGCAAAGAAAAGAGTGAGGTAGATAACATTGAGGGAGAGATGGATGGGTGAAGAGACAGAAGGATAGGGATTGAGGGAAAGGAGAGGGAAAGAAAGAGATGGGGAGAGTGAGTGAGGGGAGGAGGAGAGAGAAAAAGAAAGGTAAAACTAGGAGGAGAAACAGAAAGGGTGAGAGACAGATGTGTTGAGAGATGGAAAGGGCAAAGGAGAGAAGAAGATGTAGGATGGAGCGATATAGTGANAAAAGAAAGGTAAAACTAGGAGGAGAAACAGAAAGGGTGAGAGACAGATGTGTTGAGAGATGGAAAGGGCAAAGGAGAGAAGAAGATGTAGGATGGAGCGATATAGTGATGGATGGAAAGAGAAAAAGCAAGAGACTGAAAGAATGGCAGAGAGAGGCAGAAGGAAGCAAAGGGAGGAAGGTGGAAATGGAGAGACAGAGAGAAATATGCAAAGAAAAAAGAAAAGGAGAGGGAGAAATAGAGGATGGAGAAACAGAGGATGATAGCAAGTAAGGGAAGAGAGAGAAAAAGATAGCAATAGGGAAGGAGATAGAGAAACAAAGAATGAAAAGGGGGAGGGTTGTCCAAGAGAAGACTAGAGAGAGGGGAAAAAAGAGGGAGAGACATGGAAAAGGATCAAGAGAAAAGGAGAAAGAAGGGTAGTGACAGAGAAGCATGAAGAGAGATGGAAAAGAGGGAGATAGAAATTGGGGAGGG
>NW_025347742.1:0-1051 GCF_016433145.1 Gracilinanus agilis | reverse complement strand
CCTTTCCTTTCCTTTCCTTTCCTTTCCTTTCCTTAATAGAGCACTCAAAGATCTTTCACCCACCCACTTGCAAACTATATTTTCTGTGATTGGATTTGTTCAACTTAACTACCACGAGTCTTGGTGTTTGAAGTGTATTCTGGTGGTTGTTGGTGCTTTTGCTATTGTGGAGCATTTGATTTTTTTTTTTATCATGTAGGTGATCTGCGTATTTTTCCAAAAGGAGATTCATTTTTGTGTACAGAAGTTTTAGGCAGTTAAAATTATTTATTCATTATGATTTAATAACTTTTCAATTTGTCATATTGTCAATGACACCTATGATCATTAGGTCGTTTGAATGCACTTTTTCCTTTGAAAGCAATAGCTTTTGCTAGTATACAATCTATAGGTTCTTTTAGCACTCCTATTTCTCATTTATTTCAGATTTACTATATTCAGTATATTTCCATTCAAAATCTATTCTCTTTCCTTTGAAGATATTCATCAATGTATTTTAAAGTTGTTCTTTTTTTTTTTTANCTTTCCTTTCCTTTCCTTTCCTTTCCTTTCCTTTCCTTTCCTTAATAGAGCACTCAAAGATCTTTCACCCACCCACTTGCAAACTATATTTTCTGTGATTGGATTTGTTCAACTTAACTACCACGAGTCTTGGTGTTTGAAGTGTATTCTGGTGGTTGTTGGTGCTTTTGCTATTGTGGAGCATTTGATTTTTTTTTTTATCATGTAGGTGATCTGCGTATTTTTCCAAAAGGAGATTCATTTTTGTGTACAGAAGTTTTAGGCAGTTAAAATTATTTATTCATTATGATTTAATAACTTTTCAATTTGTCATATTGTCAATGACACCTATGATCATTAGGTCGTTTGAATGCACTTTTTCCTTTGAAAGCAATAGCTTTTGCTAGTATACAATCTATAGGTTCTTTTAGCACTCCTATTTCTCATTTATTTCAGATTTACTATATTCAGTATATTTCCATTCAAAATCTATTCTCTTTCCTTTGAAGATATTCATCAATGTATTTTAAAGTTGTTCTTTTTTTTTTTT
>NW_025347741.1:0-1606 GCF_016433145.1 Gracilinanus agilis | reverse complement strand
GAGTTAAAGAAGGGGGAGAGAGAGAAGAAAGAGAGGAGACAGAGAGAGAGGGAGAAAGACATGCAGAGAAATAGAGAGATGTGAAGGGAGAAAGAGAAAAGAAAGAGATAAATGAAGAGAAAAGAGAAGAATGAGACAGAGATGGAGAAGAGGGAGAGAGAGACAGAAGCAGAGACAGATGGAGAAGAGACAGAAGCAGAGAAGAGAAAGAAAATACTGAGAAGGGGAGAGGGAGGGAGAGGTAAAGGAAGAGGGAAAAGGGAGAGAGAGGAGAAAGACAGGGAGACACAAGAGAAGGAGAGAGAGAAGGGAGAAACAGAGAGAGAAAAAGAGAAGGGAGAGAGAGGAGAGACAGAGAGGAAGAGAGAAAAGAGAGAGGGAGACAGAGACACAGAGAAGAAAGACAGAGAGAGAAAGAGAAGAGAGACAGAGACAGAGGAAGAGAGAGCAAGAGAGAGGACTGGGAGAGAGAGGCTGAAAAGGGAGAGATAGAGGAAGAGAAAGGGAGGAGAGGGAAAAGAGGGAGGGAGGAAGGGAGATAGAGACAGTAAAGAGTAAAAGAGAAGAGAGAGAAAGAGAAAAGAGGAGAGGGAGAAGGGAGAGAGGGAGAGAAAGGGAGTGGGAGAGATGGAGGGAGGGAGAGGAGAGAAAGAGAAGGGAGAGAGAGAGGAGAGAAAGGGAGATAAGAGAGGCAGGGAGAGGGAGAGACAGAGAGAGAAGAAAAAGAGAGAAGAGAAACAGAAAGAGGGAAGAGATGGAGACAGAAAGATAGAGGAAGCAGAGGAGGGAGGGAGGGAAGGNAAGAAGAGGGAAAAGAAGAGGGAAGAGAGAGAAGGGAGAGGGGGAGAAAGAAGGGGAGAGAGAAGAAAGAGAGAGAGGGAGGGAGGAAAGAAGAGACAGAGGGAGAGAGAGGAGGGAAGGAGACAGAGAAGAAAGAGGGACAGAGAGAGGGAAGGAGGGAGAGAAGAGACAGAGACAGAAAGATGGAGGAAAGAAAGAGGGGAAGGGAGAGTGAGAGGGAAGGAACAGAGAGGGACTGAGAGAGACAGAAAAAATGGAGAGAATGGGAGAGGGAGAGAGGAAGAGAGAGAGGGGGGGAGAGACAGAGAAAGAGAAAAAGAGAGAAGGGGGAGGGAGAGGGAGGAAGAGAGACAGAGATAGCCGAGTCAGAGATAGCCGAGACAGACAGACAGACGGATAGAAGAGAGGGAGGAGGAAGGGAAGAAGAGAGGGAGGGAGAGGAAGGAGAGAAAGGGAATGGGAGAGAGGGAGGAAGAGGCTGAAGGAGAAGGGAGAGAGAAGAGAAAGAGAAGGGAGAGATGAAGGGAAGGATGGAAGGAGGGGGAGGCATAAAGAGAAAGAACAGAGAGAAAAGGGAGAGAGAAGAGACAGGGAGAGGAAGGGAGAGAGAGGGTGGGAGAGAGAGTCGGAGAAAGAAGAAAAAAGAGAAAAAGGCATACAGAGACAGAGAAGAGGGATGGGAGGGAGACCGACAGAGAAGAAAGAGAAAAGAGCAATAGGGAGATAGAAAGAGAGAAGACTTAGAAGGGAGAGAGAGGAAAAAAAGAGAGACAGTGAGAGAGTTGTGAGGGAGAAAAACAGACAG
>NW_025347740.1:0-2073 GCF_016433145.1 Gracilinanus agilis | reverse complement strand
ACATAATAATATGTTATAATAATAATTTAAAATAATGAACTTTAAAGTTTACAAAGTACTTTACAAATATGATCTTATCTTATCCCCACAACACTGGAAGAAAGTAGCTCTTATCCATATTTTACAGATTTATCAGATTGTCTGAAGCAAACGAAGGTGAAGCGACTTGCCCAACTTTGCACAACTAGTGTGCATCCAAGGCTATATCTGAACTCAAGACTTAGTGACTCCAAGTCCAATGCACTATCCACCGCACTACCTACCTGCATCAGCCACAAGAGCTAAGAGCCAATTGTGATCCTGGTTGTGGACTAGATCAGTTCTTACAGAGATGACTGGACCACAACCCTAAAGTGCCCACAATACCACAGGCTTTAGGGCTGAAAGAAACCATAGAGAAAAGCATCTAATTCTATTCTCCCAGTTTACAAATGGGGGGAAATGAAGACCAGAAATGCAGGTATTCTTTCTATATCATGACTTTCCCCAAAGTAGCTTCACCATATTGTGGGTCAGTATAAGAAATTAAATCAGAATTTGAGGAGGGAGATTGGCAGAAGCCACAGGTGCAAAGGCCAGCAGATAACACAGAAAAACTTTAGAAATCCATCTTTACCTAACATTGACCTATACACAGCATATGACCAAATACTTAACCCAGATTTTACAAGAAAGTACTGAAAACATTTCATAAAAGGAAAAAGAAGAAATTCAGAGTTCTCTGGTACAAAAGGGGGGGGCCAAAAAAATCTTACGTGGATTTTCCAGATTGCAGGGGTGCCATACTCCTAAACCCCATGATGTCAAAAAGATACCTGTACATAAAGCACCAAGTCAGTGAATTCCAAAAGTTTGCGTTATTGTTATTGTTGTTTCAGTTGGTTCTGACTCTTCGTGGCCCCATTTAAGGTTTTCTTGGCAGAGATCCTGGAGTGGTTGACCATTTCCTTCTCAGGTTTATTTTACAGAAGAGGAAACTGAGACAGACCAGAGTAAAGAGACTTGCCCAGGGTCATACAGCTAATAAGTATCTGAGGCCAGATTTGAACTCGTGAAATGAGTCTTCCTGACTGCAGACCCAGCATTTCTATCTACTGTACAGTAGCAGGATTTCAATAAGGTTCTTCTACTTCCCAAGCTAGCCCTCTTTGGGGCCTCTTCCACAGAGCTCATCCAGAGAGCTGCTTTCTCAAACCATTCCTATCTCCTCAGGCTAAGGAAACAGTCCATTCACCTAGGTATCCCCTCGTTGGCACAGGCCACACAGCTTTGCCATCTAGCCATATCTAAGCAGGAGAAAAGGGAACGGCAAAAACCCTAGGAGTGCAGAGACTTCCACTGGCCCACTCACATGGAATCTCAGCATTTCCCAGCCTTGAAGGCTCTCCACATACGTGTGCCTTGCTACTCCAGCTAGGCTGCCAGCTTGAAAGAGGCAAGGACTTCAAGGAGGAGCTCCAACTGCAACACAACTGGTATTTCCTCCGGGTGAATATTCCCACCACCAAAGGAGAGTAGAACCACCACTCACATTAATAGTACTTTGCTCATGTAGCTCATGTGTGTCTGCATGGGTCTGTCTAGATTTGGCTTGAAGGGAGGCACCAATAGTTTCCTCTAGAGTCTTCTCCATCCACTCTTCTCTGAAGGAGAATTTTGTTCCCATAGAGAAGAAATCCCCTTGGAGGGGAAACAGGAAGTTGGGGCCAGAGGCTGAGTATTCTGTTCCCATCAGAGAAAAAATACTGGTCTAGAATTATATTGATGTAGATATATTAATAGATAGATATAGATATATCTATTATATGTTACCAATATATCTTTATGTCTACAGAGAGAATTATATATAAAGTTATATGTAAAAAGAATTATATATAATTTTATACATATTATAATTATATGTAGTACACTAATGATATATTATAATATATTGTATATAATATTGTTCTAATTATATGTTAATATAATTATTACAATTATATTGTTAATTATATCATATGTTAGATAATACATTATTTGTTATAATATTATATATAATATTATTAATTATAATAATTTTATATTATATATACT
>NW_025347739.1:670-1383 GCF_016433145.1 Gracilinanus agilis | reverse complement strand
TGCCCCACAGCGGCTGCCCCCCAGCGGCTGCCCCCCAGCGGCTGCCCCCCAGCGGCCTCCACTCGTCCTCGAGCCCCACCCTTGGGGAAGTTCAGCTTTCTTTGCCTCACGGATGGAGCAGCCCCTGCGCAGGCGCTGACCCCACAGCTGAGGGCGAGGTCATTCCTCCAAAAGCCCCGCTGGGGGGGTTGTGTGTGCAAGTGTGTGCGCGCGCCCGTGGCAGGGGGAGGCTCGGGCCCAGCAGGCCACAGCCAGGTCATCCCTGTCAGACGGTGCCGAGGCGTCACCAAGAAAGTGAGGAGCAGCCTCGCCTCCCTCCCCCCCCACTGCCTTCCCGGCCTGCCCCCAGAAATAACGGGGTGCCAGATGGGAGGGGAGAAGAGCCCCCAAGCCAGGCTTCCCTTTCGGAATACAATCCCGGCGTTGGGAAATGGCCTGCGGGGGCCAGGGCGGAGGAGGAGATGCATTTGAGTGGGACAGAGCTGCGGAGAAGGGGCTGGAGCTGGCCGTCCAATCTAGCTTCAGACACTTTCGGACTGAGTGACCCTGGGCAAGTCACTTCACCCTGTCTGCCTCCCTCTTCCTCTAGGAAGCCACGCCAGCGGGGTCCCAAAGAGCCAGCCGCGATGGACGCACAGAAGGCCAGAGGCCACGATGGGCCAAATCCTCCTCGCGGCTCTACGGAGTCCAGCCAGAGTGCGGCCCACGCGAGC
>NW_025347739.1:0-618 GCF_016433145.1 Gracilinanus agilis | reverse complement strand
CCCCCCCCCCCCCCCGGCGGAGCGGCAAACCGAGCGGGGCGGCTTGGAGACAGACGGAGGACAGGCGGCCGGGGTGCCAGCGCCCCGGCCCACGAGACTGGCTAGCAAGAGCTTCCCGAGCTTCCCAGGGCGCCACAGCGGAGGGAGCTCTCCAAGGTCAAACGCGCAGGCCTCCGATGCCACGTGGCCTGGGAAGGGAGGGGAGGAGGGGCCGCCCAGGTGCCTGGGTCAGGGGCGGGGCCTTTGGGCACGTGCCGAGGCCAAAAGTCCGCCATTTGTCCAGGGCGGGGCGGCGGCCTGATCTGCTCCTGCTGCCCGAGCGGAGGGATCCAGGCCTCATCACTCAAGTGGCAGGAAGCCGGTCCTAGCTGCGAGTGCTTGTCCGCAGCCGGGGACCCCGGAAGCCGCGTGCTGCTGGAGCTCCATTCAGGCCCCTCTGAGCCCCTGCGCGCCCCAGAGCCCACAGGGCCCCTCGAGGGAGGCTCAGGGCCTGCCTAGGCCTCTCCACCACCAGCGGGCCTTGTGAGCCAGTCTAGGCCTTCTCTGTCCTGCACAGACCCCAAAAGAGCTAAAAGGGCCGCGGAGCAGGGCGGGGACAGAGATCCTCCGCCCCCGCCC
>NW_025347738.1:0-1138 GCF_016433145.1 Gracilinanus agilis | reverse complement strand
GGAAAAAAGAAGGGGCAGCCTTCGGGGGGAATGTGCTTGCTTCTGTGGCCGCTTCTGCCGTTGGAGACTCACATGGCGCCCTTGCCCGCTGGTTGGATTTCGGTGCTGCAACCAGCAACCGCAGTAACAATGGGGGGTTGGGGTTTGGGGGGGTTTGGTCCTGCTGCATCCTTTCTCCTTCCCGGGTCCCGTCCTTCATACACAGCCTTCTCTACCGTTCCCCTACTCCTGTTCCTTTGCCCCTAAATAAATAGCCTGAACCGAAGTTTAACCAGTGCCCTCCAACCCACCCTTTCCGGACGGTTGGCCAGTTCTCCAGCTCGCCCCCCTCCCAGAGCCAGCCGACGTGTAGATTCCTAGCATGAAGAGGGTGAGCAGCAGCATCCTCCCTGGCAAAGGCAAGCCGCAGTAGTTAAAGGGCGTGTGCGGAGTGGNTAGATTCCTAGCATGAAGAGGGTGAGCAGCAGCATCCTCCCTGGCAAAGGCAAGCCGCAGTAGTTAAAGGGCGTGTGCGGAGTGGATTGGGGGGGGGGGCGGCAGAGGGAGGGAGAGGGAGCCCTTTAGGTTTTATTTTTGGAAAAGTAAGTAACCTATCGATCAGCCTTCCGCAGCCAAGCCGCCCTTCCTTTTTCAATTTGGCCTTGGAGTGGTGCAAACGAAGGACACCAGATCATCTGCAGGGAGGCTTCTTTTTATTGAATCGTATGTGTGTGCGTGTGCGCGCGTGTGTGCCCGCGCGTGTGTTGCTACTACCTCAAGGCTCCGGTCAAGAAACCCTGCCCCGGGTGTGGACGTGTGAATTAGAGGGAAAGGCGGGAAGGGCCAGCTCCCTCTTCACGCTAGCATTGGCCCCCGAGGTCAAAAGCTACACGTGCGTGCAGATGTGGGTCTGTATATCTAGATATGTATTCCATGTAACATCTTTTCTTCTTCCCCCGGGGCCTTGGGACAGTGGCTCAGTGCTGAGGAGGGGCGGTGGCGCGCATGCGCTCAGGCCCGTCCGTCCCGGGGGCACTTTGGGAGTCGTAGTCTCATGTGCTTTGCAGCAGCTCGAGGAGAGGAGGAGGAGGAGGAGGAGGGAAAAGAAGGTCGAAGCGTGCAAGCAGCCCCTGGCTGAGGTCCAGCAGCTCCCGGAGCA
>NW_025347737.1:0-4429 GCF_016433145.1 Gracilinanus agilis | reverse complement strand
GTAGAGAATAGAGAGCCAGATAGAGGGGGAGAAAGGAATGTGAGAAATAGCTGAAGATGTAGAAAAAAAGAGTGAAAATGGTAGAGGGCAAGAAAGGAGAGAATAGGGGAGATGAAGGGAAAAGAATGGAGAGATAGTGGAGATAAAAACAGAGGAGAGAGCAATGGAAAGGAGAGTAGAAATAGGAAAGGTGAGATTAAAATAGGGGAGAGAAGGGGAGGAGAAAACAAATGGAGCAATAGGAAGGGAAAGGAAGAGAAGGCAAGATGAAAGGGAACAGAAATAAAGCAGGAGAGAAGGGGTAAAGAGATAGGTCAGATGAAAGGAGAAATGATATAGAAAAGAAGAGATGTGGAGAGGAAATGAGAGAGGTGATAGTGAAAGGGAGAGATAAAGGAGATGAGAACAGAGTTAAAGGAAGAAGAGGTAGGTCAGATTGGGGAAAGGAATGGATGGAGAGAAGAAGTGAAGGGAGGAGAGGAAAGCAGAGAAGAGAGAAGAAATAAGAGAGATGGAAGAGAAAAAGGAAAGATCAGAGTATAGATAGAGGAGCCAAGATGAAAGAATACAGAGAGAAAGCAGAAGAGGGATAGGGGAGATGAAAGGAAAGCTATAGAAGAGAGATGGTGAGTTGAAAGGAGAAAAGATAGAGAAAAGAGAGTGAATGGGAGAGATGGGAGATGAAGGGAGGGAGCTAGATAGAGAGCAAGAAAGGAGAGGAGAGACAAAGGAGAAAAAGATTGGGAAGGTGAAGGGAGAGAACAGAGAGAGGAGAGAAGAGATGGGAGAGATAGAAGGGATGAAAGAGGACAGAGTGAGAGAAAAGCATAAATAGTGAAAAGAGGAGAGTGAATGAGGGAGATGAAGGGAAAGAGCTATATAGAGGGAAACAAAAGAGAAAAACAGATATAGATAATGGAGAGGGAAGGGCAAGAGACAGAGGAGGAGAGATGAGTCAGATGAAAGGAGAGTATTGAGAAAGATAGAAAGGTGGACAGATAGTGGGAGGAGAAAAAGGAGAGAAGATAGAGAAGAGAGTGAATGGGAGAGATAGGGAATGTGAGATTAAAGAGTACTGAGAGAGAAGGAAAGAGGTTAGATGAAAGAAAAGAGTTATGAGCAAAGTGAGCAGAGGCAAGATGAGAGAGAGAAAGCAGAAAAGAAAAGGCAGAAATAGGGGGAGATAGAGCAAGATAGAGGAGAGTGAATAGGGGAGAATAAAGGAATGGATAGAGGAAAGATAGGTGAGATGAACAGAGAGGACAGTGAGACCAACAAGAAGAGATAGAGCAGAGGATAGGAGAGAAGAAATAGCAAATGGGAAAGATAGAGAAGAGATTGACTGGGGGAGAAATAGGGGAAATGAGAGGACAGAGTAAGAGAAAAGAGAAAATAGAGGAAGGGAGAGAACAAAGAGCTAGATGGAGGGAAGGAAATGAGAGGAATGGGGGAGGAGACATAGAAAAAGGGGAGAGATGGGTGAGATGAAAAGAGGACAGAGTGAGCCACAGAAGAAAAGGGAGGGAGAGGTAGGAAAAGTGATATTAAAGAGTACAGAGAGAAGATTACAAATGAGAAAGAAGAGAAAGGTGGACGGTTAGAAGAGAGGGAATATATAGAACAGAGAAAAAGAAAAGGGGAGAGATAAAAGTAAAGATAGAGGAGGCAAGATAAAAGACTACATGGAGATAGTGAAGATAAAAGCAGAGAAGAGAAGGGGGAAAGATAGGGAAGGCAAGATTAAAGATTTTTTTTTTTTTTTTTTTTTTAGATAGAGGAGGGATGTAAGGAGATGACAGGGAGATGGAAGAGAACAGAGAGGGTTAGATAGAAGAGGAGAAAGGGGAGAAATATAACAGAATAGAGATAGAGGATAGGAAAGGAGAAGAGATAAAGAGTATAGAGGAGGCAAAATGAAAGAATACAGAGAGAGATAGAGCTAGAGAGGGAAGAGAGAAGAGAGTGAATAGGAAAGATGAAGGGAGAGAACAGAGGTCGATAGAGGGGAAGAAATGAGAGAAGAGGAGGGGAAAGGAGGAAAGATATAGAAGAAAGAAGGGGGAGAGACATAGAAAAAGGGTGAAATGAAAAGAGGACAGAGAGTGAGACACAGAAGAAAAGGGAGGAGAGGTAGGGAAGGTGATATTACAGAGAACAGAGAGATAAAGCAGAGGAAAGAGAGAGATAGTGAAGATAAAAGCAAATGGGAGAGATATAAGAGAAAGGAGGAGGCAGAGCTAGAAGAGAGAAGGAAAGAGGTCAGATGAAAGGAGAAGAGAGCTACAAGCAAAGTGGGGAGAGACAGGAGAGATGAAAGGAGGGGACATAGGAGAAAACAGAGAGGGGGAGATGAGAGAAGAGGTGAAGGGAGAGAACTAGTTTGAGGGGAAGAAAGGAGAGATAGAAAAAGGGAGAGGATAGAGGAGGCACGATGAAAGAATACAGAGAGAGAAAGCAGAAAAGAGAAGATAGAGCTAGATAGAAGAGAGGCCAGGGTAGAGGAGAGGAGTCAGAACGCGAGTAGGGAAGAACTAGGAGAGAAAAGACAAGAGGGAATAGAAGTACAGAGATAAAGGAAAAGAGAGGAGTAGAATAGAGAGCAGGTAGAAGAGCAGACAGGAAACAAGGGGAGAGGAAAAGAGCTAAAGGAGGTAATGGACAGAACAGGAGAGAAAACATAGGAGATCAGGGAGAAGAGGAGAGATAAAGAGAATCAGAGAGACAGTGAAATATGGAGAGTGATAGAGAGCCAACTAGAGAAAGAACACAGATAAATGAAGAAATAGAAAAAGAATGAGTGAGTGAAAGAAGGAAGAGGGAAAGAAAGTGTGGTAGAAAAGGAGTAAGGGAAACAAAGGGAGAGAAGAAAATACTGAGAGCATAGGGCAAAAACAGAAACAAAGGGAGAGATAGAAGAGAAAGAAGGGGACAAAGAGGGAGTTAGAGAGAAGGGGAAAGGTAGAATGAGGATGACAATAAAGAGAAGAGATAGAGAAATTGAGAGAGGAAGGTTGAGGCAAGGACAGATTGAAAGAGTAAGAAGGTAGAAGATAAAAAAGAGAATGACGACAAGAGAAATGGAAAGTGAAAAACAGATTTTGAGAAGAAAGCATGAGAGTGAGCCAGAACGAGAGAAAGAGAATGAGACAGAAAAAGAATGTGTGCAGAGAGAGATGGAGAAGATAAACAGAAAGCAAAAGAGAAAGAAAGAAAGGAGATGAGGGTGAGAAAGAAAGAGAAGAAAAAGAATGAGGTAAAGAAGCACGTGAAATAGATACAGAGAAAGAGGGATGGTGAGAAAGAAACAAAGAGGGAGAGCGAGAAAAAAGAGTGGAAGACACAGAGAGTGAAAGAAATTGATAGAGGTAGAGAATGAAAGATGATGAGACAGAAAGGGAAGCAAAGATAAAGAATGAGAACGAGAGAGAGTCAAACAGAGTAAAGAGGAAAAGGCAGAGGGACAAAGAGACAAAGTGAGAGAACTAGGGAGAGACCAAGAGNCAAACAGAGTAAAGAGGAAAAGGCAGAGGGACAAAGAGACAAAGTGAGAGAACTAGGGAGAGACCAAGAGAGCAATAGAGAGAAAAGGAGACAGAGGGAGGGAGTTACAAATAAAATGAGATTGAGAGACTGAGACAGAATGAAAGGGGGAGAAAGAGGGAATAAGGAAGAGTGGAAGAAATTAATAGAGCTCAAAAGAGCTAGAAAGGAAGATGAAAGAGGCAGAGAGAGATTACTTCGAATAGGAAAGAAAGTGAGGCTGAGAGACCTAGAAGAGAGTAAGATAGAGTGAGAAAGGGAGAAGAGAATGAAGGAGTGTGAAAAGACCAAGAGAAAAAAATAAGAGTGAAAGAGAAAAAGAATGAGAAAGATGTGAGAAATGAAAGGGAATAAGAAAGAATGGGAGACAGAGGGATAAGAAAAAGAGCAAGAGAACTAGACAGGGGAGGAAAGAGACAAAGTGAGAGAGAGTTTGAGAAAAAATAGGAGGAGAAAGACAATGAAAGAAAAAGATACAAGAAGAGTGGGAGAGAAAAAAGAGAAAGGAAGATAGATAATGGAATGAGAGGGACAGAGAAAGAAAGGAAAAGTAGGAGAGAGAAATGAAGTGAGACAAAAGAGAGTGACAGATGAGGGAAAATGCTACCCATCACCAGAGAAAGCAATAATGGAATCTTCAGCATTTTACTTTATTTTATTTGTTTTTTTCCACAATGTGACTGACATGGAAATATGTTGCCCGTGATCTACCTAGATAAAATTGCTTAGCAGGGAGAGGAGTGAATTGGGAAAAAATAAGATTTTTTTCTTAAAGGGATAGAGTGAGAAAGGGAAGAGAGCAAGAATAAATAAGAGACTAGAGTGAGAGGCAGGGCAAGAGAAACAGAGTGAAAAGACAAATGGAGGCAAGGCCAGAGAAATAGATAGG
>NW_025347736.1:0-1023 GCF_016433145.1 Gracilinanus agilis | reverse complement strand
CGCTCCACCGTGGTATTGCCAGAGAGCCTGCAACTTCAATCCTGCACCCCAAATAAATAGCTAGGGGCTACAGAGGGCAGCGTCGGGTGGCTTATCACCGTCATTCTTATTAATAACAGAGTTGCACTTAGGGACCAGAATGTTAAAAATTCCTTTGTTGTCCTCCTTCCCTTCCCTTCTCCTCCTCCCTGTGGGGTGCGGCTGGGCCGGGGCCCATCCGAAGCTTCGGGGTAGGGGCGGCGAGGCTGCAGAACCAGAGAATAACTGAGTGGCTGCTGAGTCAGGCGTGGTAGGGGCAGTCTGCCTGCTGTCCCTTCCTCGCCTGCCCGAAGAGGGAGGGAAAGAAGAAGGGAGGTGACCTTCAATCTCATTGGGCACGGAAGTTGGCCAAGATTTTCAGGAACCCTGCGCTGGGGAGAAGAGCGGGGTCGCAAGCCTTTATTGTACCTCCTCTTTCCCCCAACCCAATGACAGCGTCTCCTTCACTAGAGTTGGGCGACCCAGACNCCCTTCTCTCCGCTCCACCGTGGTATTGCCAGAGAGCCTGCAACTTCAATCCTGCACCCCAAATAAATAGCTAGGGGCTACAGAGGGCAGCGTCGGGTGGCTTATCACCGTCATTCTTATTAATAACAGAGTTGCACTTAGGGACCAGAATGTTAAAAATTCCTTTGTTGTCCTCCTTCCCTTCCCTTCTCCTCCTCCCTGTGGGGTGCGGCTGGGCCGGGGCCCATCCGAAGCTTCGGGGTAGGGGCGGCGAGGCTGCAGAACCAGAGAATAACTGAGTGGCTGCTGAGTCAGGCGTGGTAGGGGCAGTCTGCCTGCTGTCCCTTCCTCGCCTGCCCGAAGAGGGAGGGAAAGAAGAAGGGAGGTGACCTTCAATCTCATTGGGCACGGAAGTTGGCCAAGATTTTCAGGAACCCTGCGCTGGGGAGAAGAGCGGGGTCGCAAGCCTTTATTGTACCTCCTCTTTCCCCCAACCCAATGACAGCGTCTCCTTCACTAGAGTTGGGCGACCCAGAC
>NW_025347735.1:441-1406 GCF_016433145.1 Gracilinanus agilis | reverse complement strand
TAACTTAGCAGCAAGATGTACTGGCAGCTGGTGTGTTTAATGCTTATTATTAAAGCATTCACAGGAATATCCACCTGAAATCTAAGGGACCTTAGAAATTATTCTGATCCAACTCCTTCATTTTACAGATGAGAATAAGAAGGTCCAATATGGTTAAGTGACTTCTCTGGGGAAACATAGCTAGTCGGCCAAAGAGCTGGGGCTCAGAATCAGGTCTTCTGACTTCAGATCCATCAATATTCCATTGTGCCAATCTGACTCAGAGCCGAAAGGGACTTTAATTGAAGTTTACTTTTTAAGAAAAATTTTACACAGTCTGCTATAGTTTTTTTTTAAACAAATATATTTTGGGGGCCCCATTTTTTGAGCTATTTAGCATACCCATGTGATGTTCTTTTATCCTATCTGGTGCCCCTCTTTGATAAAACCAATATCTGGTAGGATTCTTCTCTTCCTTCCATTCCCACCACAAACCATCCACACAAATGGATTAGGCTAGATTTTCCATAAAAAGCAACAAAGCCAGGACTTGATTCTCCCCTGTCCAACCAAAGACCGTGTATGTGTGTGTGTGTGTGTGGGGGGGGGGTTACTTCCCTGGACACAGCTTCCTGGTGACTTCTGATGGTGTGGACGTGGCTCCCTGGTCTACCCAGGGGAAGGAAAAATTCCACCCACGTGGATTTGGTGCCCTGTAGACTTTCTGAATGTCTGAAGACCACACAAGTCAACTCTCTTGGTCTTTTGAATGCATTTCCATATGGACCGAAGGGGAGGGAGAAGGGTATATGTGTGTGTATAGGTGTGGTGTATGGGTGTATATGTGCATATATGTGTGTATGATTATGTATATGTGTATATATATGTATATGTGTGTATTTATATCACCCAGTTAGCTTACACGAGACTGACCCCTCTGTTTGACACTCTTCCTTTGCTAGTCCAGCTGTTGCCATATATATATA
>NW_025347735.1:0-359 GCF_016433145.1 Gracilinanus agilis | reverse complement strand
TATATATATTAACATAGGTGGTCTGATCTGAGAAGGGGATAACAGATGATGGTAGGATCCATGGAGGTATATCTTTCTCCAGAAATGGATGAATGTGTCTACGTGGTACTTTGACATGCATGTTTGTATATTTGCACATACATATATCTGTGCATGTAATATATTATATTTGTTTATATTGTGTAACAAATAATATATTATATAACAACATATAATGTATATGAATAATGATATAGACTATATGCAATATAATATTCAGTGAAAATATTAATATAATATATAATGTCTTTATATATATTTATGTGTCTTTATAATATACATTATATAACATATACAAATAGGCATTATATAAACAAGTA
>NW_025347734.1:0-1450 GCF_016433145.1 Gracilinanus agilis | reverse complement strand
TAACTTAGCAGCAAGATGTACTGGCAGCTGGTGTGTTTAATGCTTATGATTAAAGCATTCACAGGAATATCCACCTGAAATCTAAGGGACCTTAGAAATTATTCTGATCCAACTCCTTCATTTTACAGATGAGAATAAGAAGGTCCAATATGGTTAAGTGACTTCTCTGGGGAAACATAGCTAGTCGGCCAAAGAGCTGGGGCTCAGAATCAGGTCTTCTGACTTCAGATCCATCAATATTCCATTGTGCCAACCTGACTCAGAGCCAAAAGGGACTTTAATTGAAGTTTACTTTTTAAGAAAAATTTTACACAGTCTGCTATAGTTTTTTTTAAACAAATATATTTTGGGGGCCCCATTTTTTGAGCTATTTAGCATACCCATGTGATGTTCTTTTATCCTATCTGGTGCCCCTCTTTGATAAAACCAATATCTGGTAGGATTCTTCTCTTCCTTCCATTCCCACCACAAACCATCCACACAAATGGATTAGGCTAGATTTTCCATAAAAAGCAACAAAGCCAGGACTTGATTCTCCCCTGTCCAACCAAAGACCGCGTGTGCGTGTGTGTGTGTGTGTGTGTGTGGGGGGGGGGTACTTCCCTGGACACAGCTTCCTGGTGACTTCTGATGGTGTGGACGTGGCTCCCTGGTCTACCCAGGGGAAGGAAAAATTCCACCCACGTAGATTTGGTGCCCTGTAGACCTTCTGAATGTCTGAAGACCACACAAGTCAACTCTCTTGGTCTTTTGAATGCATTTCCATATGGCCCGAAGGGGAGGGAGAAGGGTATATGTGTGTGGTGTATGGGTGTATATGTGCATATATGTGTGTATGATTATGTATATGTGTATATATATATATGTATATGTGTGTATTTATATCACCCAGTTAGCTTACACGAGACTGACTCCTCTGTTTGACACTCTTCCTTTGCTAGTCCAGCTGTTGCCATATATATATATAAATATATATGTATATATATACATATATATTTATATANAGACTGACTCCTCTGTTTGACACTCTTCCTTTGCTAGTCCAGCTGTTGCCATATATATATAAATATATATATATACATATATATATTTATATATATTAACATAGGTGGTCTGATCTGAGAAGGGGATAACAGATGATGGTAGGATCCATGGAGGTATATCTTTCTCCAGAAATGGATTAATGTGTCTACGTGGTACTTTGACATGCATGTTTATATATTTGCACATACATATATCTGTGCATGTAATATATTATATTTGTTTATATTGTGTAACAAATAATATATTATATAACAACATATAATGTATATGAATAATGATATAGACTATATGCAATATAATATTCAGTGAAAATATTAATATAATATATAATGTATTTATATATATTTATGTGTCTTTATAATATACATTATATAACATATACAAATAGGCATTATATAAACAAGTA
>NW_025347733.1:346-2602 GCF_016433145.1 Gracilinanus agilis | reverse complement strand
TCTGTCTCTCTCTCCCTCTCTCATCGTTCTGCCTGCTTCAAGTCTCCTCTCCCCAGTCTAATCCATCCTCCACTCAGCTGTCACATTCATCTTTTTAAAGCACAGACCTGATCACATTATCCCTTTGTTCAACTAATTTCAGTGCCTCCCTATTGCTTCCAGGATCAAATCTAAAATCCTCTGTTTGGCATTCAAAGCCTTTCACTACCTGGCTTCGTCCTCCCTTCCTTACACCTTCCTCCTTGCCCCCTCTTAGATCCTCCGACACAGGGCTCCTCGCACAAGACCCTCCATTTCCAGTCTCAGCATTTTCTCTGGCTGCTGCCTTTGTCTGGGGTGCTTTTCTCCCTCCTCTCCACCTCGGGGCTTCCCTAGAGTGCTTGGGGTCTCAGCTAAAAGCCTCCCTTCTCTAGGAAGCCTCCCTAATGCCAGTGCCTTCCCTCTAAAGATGATCTCCCAATTAACCCTGCCTCTAGCTAGCTTCTACATGGTTGGTTTCATGCTGCCTCCCCTAATAGAACATGAGATCCTTGAGGGCAGGGACTGTCTCGCCTTTCTCTGTATCCTCAGAGCTTAACATAGCTTGTGGTACATAGTAGGCACTTAATAGTTATTTAATGACTGACCGTCACATTCTCAAGTAAGAGGGATGCCCCTATAGCAAGGTTCTGTTGTTTCTAGGGGCGTTTGGCATACATGTGTATGTGCATGCAGCATACAGCAGCTAGGTCATCCATGAGGGGCTAAGTGGTCCAGTGGATAAAGCCCTAGACGTGGAGTTAGGAAGACCTGTCCAGCCTCAGACACTTCTAGAGTTGTGACCTTGAGCAAGTCATTTAATTTCTATTTGCCTCCATATCCTCATCTATAAAATGGGAATAATAATAGCACCTACTTCCCAGGTGATAGTGAGTATGAGATAGTGATAATGAGATAGTAAGTGTAAAGTGCTTAATATAGTGCTTGGCACATAGTAGGTATGAAATAAATGTTAGCGATTATTACTATTAATTATCATTATAGATATGGGGAGGGGGAGTGGCCAAGAACATATCTTACTGGCCTCAGTGTCAGGAAAATCTAGAAGCAAATCCCATTCCTGGCATTTATTGCCTGATCATAGACTTTATCGCTTTGTGACTCAGTTTCCCCAGCTCTAAAATGGCAGTTCGGTCGCTTAGAGCCCCTCTCTTATAGAGTTGTGGTGAGGTGTAAGTCATATAACATGTCATACTCTTACCTTAAAGTCCTTTGGAAACATCACTCATTTATATGTCAATCAAACAGTCCAGGGGCATTTGTCCAGTCTCAGCTGGGCCCCAGGCACTGTGCTGAGTGACAGGGATTCAAAGACAAAGAAATAGAGTCCTTTCCCTTTTACAACATGCACATGTTTTATATACATACATGTACACTTGGGTATTACACAGAAGCATCCCCGAAATAGACTCCGTGTGTCATTGGTATGGAACATAAGAGATAATCATGCCTGCAGGAACATATAGACCTGCCTATGTTAGAGAGAGGTGGGGGAAGAGGAGGAGAGAGCAGAGAAGAAAGAAGAGGAGGGAGGGGAAGGGAGGGGAAGAGGAGGATGTCTGGGACAGAGAGCTGAGCAGGAGACCTCGGGGCTACCGGCCAGGTGACCTCAGACAACTTTCTAAGATCACGAGTTGCCCATTAAAAGAGGGAATTTGTCCATAAGGCGAGTTTCAGAATCTAACAAGATCCCAGATCCGGACTTTTTAAAATGGAAGATCCTACAAAAATAGCACCTGATCTTTAATGATTTATGAGAGAGACAGACAGACAGAGAGAGAGACGGAGAGGGAGAGAGAGACAGAGAGACAGAGAAGGAGGGAGAGAGAGAGAGAGAGAGAGAGAGACAGAGAGAGACAGAGAGAGACAGACAGACAGACAGAGACAGAGAGAGAGGGAGAGGGAGAGAGAGACAGACAGAGAGAGACAGAGAGAGACAGAGACAGACAGACAGACAGACAGACAGAGACAGAGAGAGAGAGAGGGAGAGGGAGAGAGAGACAGAGAGAGAGAGAGAGAGAGACAGAGACAGAGAGAGATAGACAGACAGACAGAGAGAGGGAGAGGGAGAGAAAGAGACAGACAGACAGAGAAGGAGGGAGGGATGGAGAGAGAGAGACAGAGAGAGGAAAGGAGAGAGAAAGACAGAGAGAGACAGAGAGACAGAGAGAGAGAGAAACACTGGCCTGGTCCAGAGGCCCAAACCAGGCAAGGCTT
>NW_025347733.1:0-282 GCF_016433145.1 Gracilinanus agilis | reverse complement strand
ACAGGAAAGGAAAGAGAAAGACAGAGACAGAGGGAGAGTGAGGGAGAAACAGAGACAGAGACAGAGGGACAGAGAAAAACAGAGAGAGAGAGACAGAGAGAGGGATAGAGAGAGAGAGAGAGAGACAGAGAGACAGGAAAGGAAAGAGAAAGACAGAGACAGAGGGAGAGTGAGGGAGAGACAGAGACAGAGACAGAGGGACAGAGAGAGACAGAGAGAGGGAGAGAGGAAGAGAGACAGAGACAGAAGGACAAAGAGACAGACAGAGAGGAAAAGAGAGAG
>NW_025347732.1:0-1041 GCF_016433145.1 Gracilinanus agilis | reverse complement strand
CTCCCCCCTTTCTCTCCCTCCCCCGTCCTCCCTCCCTCTTGAGAATGCTGAAAAGACTACCAAGCAGGCTGTAGGAAGAATAGTAAGTGACCGATTGAAGAGGCCCCTTGTTGCCTAGTACCTTACCCTTGAGTTTTTTCAGCTGGAAATTGCCCTTAATAAAATCAGATCTGCTTTTGGAGGTTGGATCTTAAGTAACACTTAGCTCATGAGCAAAACCAGACAGTGTGGAACACTATTGGTTCCATGTGGGGGATATGTTTTTTAAATCACTTGGAAAGGCTCAGTTGGAGAAACCTGTGAAGAAACCAGTTCCTTTCCCAGTGGAAAGTTCAGAGCCCATGAAGAAGGGAGGGGAGGGTGTGCCAGCCCCCAAACAAAGACAGCTCACTGAAGCTTGGGAATTCCATCCGGAACAAAGAGATGGAAACTCATTATAGGGATGGAGACTTTGAAAAATCCAATATAAATAAATGGGGGGAGAGGCAAGGAGATGGGGAGGGAGGAAGAGAGGGNCTCTTTCTCTCTCCCCCCTTTCTCTCCCTCCCCCGTCCTCCCTCCCTCTTGAGAATGCTGAAAAGACTACCAAGCAGGCTGTAGGAAGAATAGTAAGTGACCGATTGAAGAGGCCCCTTGTTGCCTAGTACCTTACCCTTGAGTTTTTTCAGCTGGAAATTGCCCTTAATAAAATCAGATCTGCTTTTGGAGGTTGGATCTTAAGTAACACTTAGCTCATGAGCAAAACCAGACAGTGTGGAACACTATTGGTTCCATGTGGGGGATATGTTTTTTAAATCACTTGGAAAGGCTCAGTTGGAGAAACCTGTGAAGAAACCAGTTCCTTTCCCAGTGGAAAGTTCAGAGCCCATGAAGAAGGGAGGGGAGGGTGTGCCAGCCCCCAAACAAAGACAGCTCACTGAAGCTTGGGAATTCCATCCGGAACAAAGAGATGGAAACTCATTATAGGGATGGAGACTTTGAAAAATCCAATATAAATAAATGGGGGGAGAGGCAAGGAGATGGGGAGGGAGGAAGAGAGGG
>NW_025347731.1:0-1011 GCF_016433145.1 Gracilinanus agilis | reverse complement strand
GGGGAGGCCGAGGAGGCCGAGGCGGACGAGGGGGGCGGCAGGATGGAGAAGCAGCATCTCTTCATGGCGCCCGCCGGGAAGCGGGCCGACGGGGGCGGCGGAGGCCCTCCGCTGCCCAGGGAGGCCGGGCCCAGAGCGGGGTGCTCGCCGCCCAGCAGGTAGGATGGCGAAGGGCCGGGGAAGGGGCCACCGGCCAGCAGGTCGAGCTCGGCGTGCAGCCCGGGAGGGCAGGCCTCGGAGAACCTCCGCGGGCCGGGCAGCTCCGAGCCGGCCTTGTAGTCGCTCACACACTCCTGTTTGATCTGCTGAGGGGGGTGGCTGCCTCCGTTCATGCACGCAGGATCCTGGAACCGGGGACACCTGCAACAGAGGGGCGGCAAGGGTCACTCGGGCACAAGCCAGGCCAGGCCCGGCTCCCAGCCCAGAGATGAGGTGCTTCATGTTACAGGGACCCCGAAGGAAGGAGGAAGAGACGAAGTGGGGGGCAGAAGGGCGGGGGGGAGAGACANGGGGGGAGGCCGAGGAGGCCGAGGCGGACGAGGGGGGCGGCAGGATGGAGAAGCAGCATCTCTTCATGGCGCCCGCCGGGAAGCGGGCCGACGGGGGCGGCGGAGGCCCTCCGCTGCCCAGGGAGGCCGGGCCCAGAGCGGGGTGCTCGCCGCCCAGCAGGTAGGATGGCGAAGGGCCGGGGAAGGGGCCACCGGCCAGCAGGTCGAGCTCGGCGTGCAGCCCGGGAGGGCAGGCCTCGGAGAACCTCCGCGGGCCGGGCAGCTCCGAGCCGGCCTTGTAGTCGCTCACACACTCCTGTTTGATCTGCTGAGGGGGGTGGCTGCCTCCGTTCATGCACGCAGGATCCTGGAACCGGGGACACCTGCAACAGAGGGGCGGCAAGGGTCACTCGGGCACAAGCCAGGCCAGGCCCGGCTCCCAGCCCAGAGATGAGGTGCTTCATGTTACAGGGACCCCGAAGGAAGGAGGAAGAGACGAAGTGGGGGGCAGAAGGGCGGGGGG
>NW_025347730.1:0-1073 GCF_016433145.1 Gracilinanus agilis | reverse complement strand
GTCAGTGGCTCCCTTGCCGAGGAGCAGCGGAGGAGGGAGCCTCCCTCTTCCCTCGTCCTGCCCGGAGGAGATTCCCGTTCCGCAGCTCGGGAGCCCAGCCTGGGGCGGCTCCTTCCAGGCACCCCTGCCTGCCCGCCATTGAGGCCGCATTCGCTGAGAAGCCCCCCACGTAGAGCTGGGAGGCCTCTCCTCCCGCCCGGCCGTCCTACAGAGGAGCTGCCTCCCGGCGCAGCCCGAATTCGAACTCGGGTTCTCTGACTCCAAAGCCCGCACTTAGCTAGCGGGAGGGCTGGAGGGCCCCGGAGGCAGGAGGACCCGGGCCATTCAGAGGCGGCGCGGGCGGACCTGCTGGGCTCCCCCCCCCCCCGCACCCTCGAGGCACCGCGCAGGGACTCCTCCTCTCTGGTGCCTCGGTTTCCCCGTCTGGAAAATGGGCGGGCCGGGCGCGATGGACTCGGAGGGCTTTCCAGCTCCTCAGCGTGTGTGTGTGTGTGTGTGGCGCCCTGCGTCGGGAGTGCGCGGTGGCCATCCNCCCAGATTAGGTCAGTGGCTCCCTTGCCGAGGAGCAGCGGAGGAGGGAGCCTCCCTCTTCCCTCGTCCTGCCCGGAGGAGATTCCCGTTCCGCAGCTCGGGAGCCCAGCCTGGGGCGGCTCCTTCCAGGCACCCCTGCCTGCCCGCCATTGAGGCCGCATTCGCTGAGAAGCCCCCCACGTAGAGCTGGGAGGCCTCTCCTCCCGCCCGGCCGTCCTACAGAGGAGCTGCCTCCCGGCGCAGCCCGAATTCGAACTCGGGTTCTCTGACTCCAAAGCCCGCACTTAGCTAGCGGGAGGGCTGGAGGGCCCCGGAGGCAGGAGGACCCGGGCCATTCAGAGGCGGCGCGGGCGGACCTGCTGGGCTCCCCCCCCCCCCGCACCCTCGAGGCACCGCGCAGGGACTCCTCCTCTCTGGTGCCTCGGTTTCCCCGTCTGGAAAATGGGCGGGCCGGGCGCGATGGACTCGGAGGGCTTTCCAGCTCCTCAGCGTGTGTGTGTGTGTGTGTGGCGCCCTGCGTCGGGAGTGCGCGGTGGCCATCC
>NW_025347729.1:0-1182 GCF_016433145.1 Gracilinanus agilis | reverse complement strand
ATATATATGTGTGTGTATGTATATATATATATATATATATATATATATATAGGGGAAAGGGGCTTATTTGTACAAAAATATTTATTGCAGCTCTTTTTGTGGTGGTAAAGAATCTGAAATTGAGGGGTTGTCCATCAACTGGAGAATAACTAAACAAGTTGTGGTATGTGATTATTCTGGAATTACGATAGTGTTAAAAAAGACAAGAAAAATGACTTCAGGAAAATCTGGAAAGATTTACCTGAATTGATACAAAGTGAAATAAAAGCACCAGAAAAACACTGTACACAGTAATAGCAATATTTTTTGATGAAGAACTACGAATGATCTTGGTATTATCAGCAATGCACTGATCCAAGACAATTCCAGAGACTCATGATGAAAAATGCCATCTGCCCCAAGAAAGAACTGGTAGAGTCTGAATGCAGATCAAAACATACAATATTTCACTTATTTTCTTTTCTTGGAGGGTTTTCTTCCACAAAATGACTAATATGGGAAGAAATGTTTTACATGATTGCACATATAAAATCTGTATCAAATTGTTTACTGTCTAGAGCAGTGATTCCCAAAGTGGGCGCAGTGAGGATTCTGGGCTTCTGTTCTCTGGCAGCTTGGGAGAACAGAAGTGATTTTGATCTCTCTCTCTCTGGGAATGACAGTTGATGGTGGTTGAAGGTTAAGAAGAAGAAATTTAAGATAATTAAGAAGACTAAAGAAGAAGAAACTTAAGTGTATTTAAGAGTAGGGGAACTGAGGGGTTTTCCTTTCTCAGCACTCTAAGTGAGAGAGGTCCAATTTTTAAGGCCTCTCCACAAGACTTTGAGGTCCAGACTCTTAGACTTCTTGAGAAGCAGATTGCTATGTGATTCTCTAAATTTATAGAAGATCTTTGGTGAGTTAAGAACTGCTACTTTGAAGTAGAAAGATTTAAGAAAGATGAAAAAAGTTTTAGTTACTTTGATACTTTCGATTTGAGAGATTCATACTGAAGAGTTTAATGAAGCTTTTCCCCTCTCGGCCACTGGGGGCGCTGAAGAGTAATTACATGTGCAATTACATAAATGACAGGTGCCACAGACAGGGAATCTTGAATGAGAGAGGAGACATAAGTGCTGTATTCAAACTGTGAATATATATATATATGTATATATATATATATATATATATACACACACACAC
>NW_025347728.1:0-1525 GCF_016433145.1 Gracilinanus agilis | reverse complement strand
ATCCGCCTGACCCTTCCCCGGCCTCTCACCCCCCATGCCCTGGGCCCCTTGAGGGGATTCCCTCTGACCGCGCAGCACAAACAAACGAGTATTAAACGCCACCTGAGACACTCCATCCTGGACCCTGCCAGGAAAGGCGAGGGCAGGCCGCAAAGCTGGACAAGACAAAGTCTCCCAAGTCTGTTTACTTCCCTGAACTACTAGCAGGATCTGAAGCCCTGACGGCGACCTCAAGAAGCTTCTTGTAGCCCCAGCACTGGCCAGCCACGACCCTACAGGGCGAGCCCAGCCCCCGAGCCCCAGTTTCTTCTGCAAAATGAAGACACGCCTTCGGACCAAGCTGGCATCGCTACGACACTTTAGGGTTATAAAGCGTGAGGCCTCCCAGCCATCCTGGGACATGTCAGTGACTGAGTTATCCAAGGAGGAAACTGAGGCTTGGGGCAGGGACAGGCTGAGCCCGAGTCCAGGGCCTGCTGTGAAGGAACTGGGGGTAAACCGGAGAGCCCGTCCCCCCGGTGCTGCCATTACTTCTGCCTCAGCTCCAGAGACTCCAGGGAGAAGGCGTCCTGGGACTGGGCTCTCCCCAGCCTGCGGCTGCTCTGTTACGGTGAGTGTTCTGAGGACTCAGGAACTGCCCTGTTTGGGACGGGAGCTCATTCCCCGAAGCCTTATCAGATTTCTTCTTGTTGCCATTATTGCTTCTCAGATCCACTGGACAGGTTTATGGGAAGGGTGGTTTCCCTTTTGGTCTGATTACATCTGGAAGAAGTCTCCTGGCAACAACCAGAGACCCAGAGAGAAGGAGGGAGTGATAGAGGGAAAGAGGAGGGAGAGAGAGAGAGACAGTGAGACAGAGAGAAAGAGAGGAAGGGAGGGAGAGAGAGGTGGGGAGGAGAGAAAGAGTAAGAGAGGGAGAGGGAGAGTAAGGGGGAGGGAGAGAGAGAGACAGACAGAGAGAAAGAGAGAGAAGAAAGGTAGGAAGGGAGGGAGAGGTAGGGAGGAGAGAAAGAGTAAGAGAGAGGGAGAGGGAGAGTAAGAGGGAGGGAGAGAGAGGGAGGGAGNAGAAAGAGAGAGAAGAAAGGTAGGAAGGGAGGGAGAGGTAGGGAGGAGAGAAAGAGTAAGAGAGAGGGAGAGGGAGAGTAAGAGGGAGGGAGGGGGGAGAGAGAGGGAGAGTAAGAGGGAGGGAGAGAGAAAGATAGACAGACAGAGGGAGAGAGAGAGGTGGGGAGGAGAGAAAAGAGTAAGCTAGAGGGAGAGTAAGAGGGAGGGAGAGAGAAAGAGGGAGGGAGGGGGAGAGGGAGAGTAGGAGGGAGGGAGAGAGACAGACAGACAGAGGGAGGGAGAGAGAGAGAGTAAGAGGGAGGGAGGGAGAGAGAGAAAGGGAGGGAGGCAGAGAGAGAAGGAGAGAAAGAGTAAGGGGGAGAGTGAGGGAGAGAGAGAGACAGAGGGAGGGAGGAAGGAAGAGAGGTGAGGAGAGAGTGAAAGAGGGAGGGAGAGAGAGAATGAAAGTGAGAGAGAGGGG
>NW_025347727.1:0-1215 GCF_016433145.1 Gracilinanus agilis | reverse complement strand
CTCTTAGCCAGTACCATATTGTTTTGATGACTGATGCTTTATAGTATAGTTTAATATCTGGTACTGCTAGGCCCCCTTCCTTCACATTTTTTTTCATTATTTTCCTTGATATTCTTGATCTTTTGTTATTCCAAATAAAATTTGTTATAGTTTTGCTAATTCAGTAATGAAGTTTTTTGGTAGTTTGATAGGTATGGCTCTAAATAGGTAAATTAATTTGGGTAGAATCGTCATTTTTATTATGTTAGCTCGTCCTACCCATGAACAATCAATGGTTTCCCAATTGTTTAGATCTAGTTTCATTTGTTTGGAAAGTGTTTTGTAATTGTTTTCATATACTTCCTGTGTTTGTTTTGGCAGACAGATTCCCAAGTATTTTATATTGTCTAGGGTGATTTTAAATGGTGTTTCTCTTTTTACCTCTTGCTGTTCTAATGTGTTGGAAATGTATAGAAATGCTGATGATTTATGTGCATTTATTTTGTATCCTGCNATGTCCCAAAAGTTGGGCTCTTTGGGTTTATCATACACTGTCTTGCTGATGTCATTTACCCCAAGTCTATTCCATTGATCCTCCTCTCTGTCTCTTAGCCAGTACCATATTGTTTTGATGACTGATGCTTTATAGTATAGTTTAATATCTGGTACTGCTAGGCCCCCTTCCTTCACATTTTTTTTCATTATTTCCCTTGATATTCGTCATCTTTTGTTATTCCAAATGAACTTTGTTATAGTTTTTTCTAATTCAGTAAAAAAAATTTTTGGTAGTTTGATAGGTATGGTGCTGAATAGGTGAATTAATTTGGGTATAACGGTCATTTTTATTATGTTAGCTTGTCCTACCCATGAGCAATCAATGTTTTTCCAATTGTTTATATCCAGTTTTATTTGTTTGGGAAAAGTTTTGTAGTTGTTTTCATATAATTTCTGTCTTTGTTTTGGTAGATAGATTCCTAAGTATTTTATATTGTCTACGGTGGATTTTAAATGGTGTTTCTCTTTCTACTTCTTGCTGGTCTAATGTCTTGGAAATGTATAGAAATGCTGATGACTTATGTGCATTTATTTTGTATCCTGCAACTTTGCTAAAGTTGTTGATTATTTCTAACAGCTTCTTAGTTGATTCTCTAGGAATTTTTAAGTAGACCATCATAGCATCTGCAAAGAGTGATAGCTTAGTATCCTCATTGCCTATTTTGATACCTTCAATTTCTT
>NW_025347726.1:0-1045 GCF_016433145.1 Gracilinanus agilis | reverse complement strand
TTAAAATCTCAATAAAATGTATGTTAAAATAAAAGGGAATTATGTGAAACTTAGTTATTTAATAAGTATTTCTTCTTTAGATTTTTGAAACTGTGGTTCCTACAAGAGTAGCCTCAGGATTGTTGGAAGAAAAGAGGATAAATGGGTTGCAATAAATAATAAGAGAGAGAGTTTTGCAAGAAAAGAGCTAACAGGACCTAAGTACAAATTTAAGGCATTTGATAAAAATACATAATACTTTCCAAATAGTTAGTAGAACGTTGTACAAAAATACTTCCAAGAGATTCTTAAAAAACAGTTCTCCAAGGATGATTGTAGAGCAACATGATGATATGGAGGAGACAAAAATAATTTAAACATAGTAAACCAAAAGGAAAATTATTCTAAATTGATTACTAATGATTAGCTGGTTCTTGCTAATTAGAACTTTTATTCCCCACACTGCACCAAATATAAAGAATTATATGAAGTACTTTTTGCCCTTATGGAAAATTTGTCATTATATATATATATATATNTGAAAAGATTTTAAAATCTCAATAAAATGTATGTTAAAATAAAAGGGAATTATGTGAAACTTAGTTATTTAATAAGTATTTCTTCTTTAGATTTTTGAAACTGTGGTTCCTACAAGAGTAGCCTCAGGATTGTTGGAAGAAAAGAGGATAAATGGGTTGCAATAAATAATAAGAGAGAGAGTTTTGCAAGAAAAGAGCTAACAGGACCTAAGTACAAATTTAAGGCATTTGATAAAAATACATAATACTTTCCAAATAGTTAGTAGAACGTTGTACAAAAATACTTCCAAGAGATTCTTAAAAAACAGTTCTCCAAGGATGATTGTAGAGCAACATGATGATATGGAGGAGACAAAAATAATTTAAACATAGTAAACCAAAAGGAAAATTATTCTAAATTGATTACTAATGATTAGCTGGTTCTTGCTAATTAGAACTTTTATTCCCCACACTGCACCAAATATAAAGAATTATATGAAGTACTTTTTGCCCTTATGGAAAATTTGTCATTATATATATATATATAT
>NW_025347725.1:0-1027 GCF_016433145.1 Gracilinanus agilis | reverse complement strand
GAGAGAGAGAGAGAGAGAGAGAGAGAGAGAGAGAGTGAGAGTGACAAGACAAGACGGAGACGGAGATGGAGAGGGAGAGAGAAACCAATGAAACTATTATATATGACAGGAAATATACTCGGTGTCTAGAGAGCTATCCAAAGGTGGCCAAACCAGCTCAGTATAGTTTCAGCTGGACAGGGTTAGAAGTTCTGAATCGCTGTAGGGTCAGTAGCTTACATGCCTGACCCCAGTTGTCACAAAAATGAAACCATTATCATAGTTTATTGTTTGTCCCAAGTAATTTGTATGCCACAGTACCTTTTTAGCACCACCAACACCTCCCCTACCCCCATGAATACTTTTTCCCATTCCCAGCAAAGAAGATGCTTTCAGGGTAGCATAGTGTATTAGAAAGAGTGTATTTGAAATCAAAAGAACTGGGTTCTGTGGGCAAGTAGGTGACTAAGTGGATTGAGAGCTAGGCCTAGAGAAAAGAGGTTCTAGGTTCAAATCTGACCTCAGACAGACACTNAGAGAGAGAGAGAGAGAGAGAGAGAGAGAGAGAGAGAGAGTGAGAGTGACAAGACAAGACGGAGACGGAGATGGAGAGGGAGAGAGAAACCAATGAAACTATTATATATGACAGGAAATATACTCGGTGTCTAGAGAGCTATCCAAAGGTGGCCAAACCAGCTCAGTATAGTTTCAGCTGGACAGGGTTAGAAGTTCTGAATCGCTGTAGGGTCAGTAGCTTACATGCCTGACCCCAGTTGTCACAAAAATGAAACCATTATCATAGTTTATTGTTTGTCCCAAGTAATTTGTATGCCACAGTACCTTTTTAGCACCACCAACACCTCCCCTACCCCCATGAATACTTTTTCCCATTCCCAGCAAAGAAGATGCTTTCAGGGTAGCATAGTGTATTAGAAAGAGTGTATTTGAAATCAAAAGAACTGGGTTCTGTGGGCAAGTAGGTGACTAAGTGGATTGAGAGCTAGGCCTAGAGAAAAGAGGTTCTAGGTTCAAATCTGACCTCAGACAG
>NW_025347724.1:0-1001 GCF_016433145.1 Gracilinanus agilis | reverse complement strand
TTATGCTTAAAATTACATTTCTGAATATTCACAGAGGAAGCAAAGTAGTTTGTCCTGAGAGGAAAAACTAGGAAAACAAGTATTTTATATGGTTAGCCTCACAAATTTATAACTATGAGGTACTTGAGAAGTCAGCCAATCAAAGGTAAATTGTGAAAGACTTAACTAATCTCAGCAATACAATAATCCAGGATAATTCTGAAGGATTTATGATGAAAGATGCTACCCACCTCTGCAGAAAGGACTTATGGAATCTGAAAATTACTTTTTAAAAACTTACTTTATTTTTCTTGTTTTGGGTCTGTGTTTTCTTTCACAACTTGGCTAATATGGTAATATTTTTTGCATGATTGCACACTTTATCAAATTGCTTGCTTTCTCAAATGGGAGAGGAGGAGGAAAAGAACTCAGAATTGTTTTCAAAAATGAACGCTAAAATTGTTTTTACTTGTTATATATATAATATGTATGACATATACATATTATATATATAACNTAACAATAAATTATGCTTAAAATTACATTTCTGAATATTCACAGAGGAAGCAAAGTAGTTTGTCCTGAGAGGAAAAACTAGGAAAACAAGTATTTTATATGGTTAGCCTCACAAATTTATAACTATGAGGTACTTGAGAAGTCAGCCAATCAAAGGTAAATTGTGAAAGACTTAACTAATCTCAGCAATACAATAATCCAGGATAATTCTGAAGGATTTATGATGAAAGATGCTACCCACCTCTGCAGAAAGGACTTATGGAATCTGAAAATTACTTTTTAAAAACTTACTTTATTTTTCTTGTTTTGGGTCTGTGTTTTCTTTCACAACTTGGCTAATATGGTAATATTTTTTGCATGATTGCACACTTTATCAAATTGCTTGCTTTCTCAAATGGGAGAGGAGGAGGAAAAGAACTCAGAATTGTTTTCAAAAATGAACGCTAAAATTGTTTTTACTTGTTATATATATAATATGTATGACATATACATATTATATATATAAC
>NW_025347723.1:0-1183 GCF_016433145.1 Gracilinanus agilis | reverse complement strand
TTCCCAGCCCGGGCGGAGCTGCCTGGTGGGGCACCAGCCCCCTCCCCAGGCCCACTCGCCCCGCGCAGCCCTGTCCGGAGTTCATTCCGTGGAAGGCGGCACAAGCCCCGGGGGCGGGCGGGCACTTTCCCACCTGGATCCTCCTCTGCCCCCCAAAGGCTGGCCACATGCCGAAGCCTGGGCGACATGCTCTGCGGCCCATGGAGAGGCGAGCTCCGAGCGCGGGCCGGGGAAGGACGGGGGATCAGCTGTCTCGGGCCCAGAGCCCGGGCCGCAAGGGACAAGGGGGGAGGGGGGAAGGGAAGGGGAAACAGAGAGAGAGAGACGAGGGCGAGGAGAGGAGGTATGGGGAAGGGGGAGCCGGGAAACTGAGGGAAGCAGGCGGACGAGGGAGGGAGGGAGGACAAGGAGGGGAGGGGGTCAGAGAGGGGACGAGGGCTGCCCAGGGGTGGCCGAGTGGGGTGGCCAGCACTCACCTGGCCCCGGCGCGCTCTGCGCGCGGGCTGCGCGCCTTGTCCAGCCCCAGGCGGGTGAGGATGGCACCGAGTGCCAGCAGGGCCACGGCCCCGCACACGCTGTACACGGCNCCCCGCGACCTTCCCAGCCCGGGCGGAGCTGCCTGGTGGGGCACCAGCCCCCTCCCCAGGCCCACTCGCCCCGCGCAGCCCTGTCCGGAGTTCATTCCGTGGAAGGCGGCACAAGCCCCGGGGGCGGGCGGGCACTTTCCCACCTGGATCCTCCTCTGCCCCCCAAAGGCTGGCCACATGCCGAAGCCTGGGCGACATGCTCTGCGGCCCATGGAGAGGCGAGCTCCGAGCGCGGGCCGGGGAAGGACGGGGGATCAGCTGTCTCGGGCCCAGAGCCCGGGCCGCAAGGGACAAGGGGGGAGGGGGGAAGGGAAGGGGAAACAGAGAGAGAGAGACGAGGGCGAGGAGAGGAGGTATGGGGAAGGGGGAGCCGGGAAACTGAGGGAAGCAGGCGGACGAGGGAGGGAGGGAGGACAAGGAGGGGAGGGGGTCAGAGAGGGGACGAGGGCTGCCCAGGGGTGGCCGAGTGGGGTGGCCAGCACTCACCTGGCCCCGGCGCGCTCTGCGCGCGGGCTGCGCGCCTTGTCCAGCCCCAGGCGGGTGAGGATGGCACCGAGTGCCAGCAGGGCCACGGCCCCGCACACGCTGTACACGGC
>NW_025347722.1:0-1059 GCF_016433145.1 Gracilinanus agilis | reverse complement strand
GAAGCTTCTCCTCTGTCGGATGGGCCCCGTAGCGCCAGGCCGGCGGTGCGGATTCAAGGGGGCTCCTCTCCCAGCACTCCAGAGAGAAAGGCCTTCGTGTGACCCTGCACAAGTCACTTCACCTGTTCTGACTCAGTTTCCTCATCTGTAAAATGAGCTGAAGAAGGACACGATACGCCACTCCAGTCTCTGCAGAGTCAGAAATGGCTGAAGACAGCCCCCGCCTGATGAATCGCTTCCCTGTTGCTTCTCGCCCAAAGCGCTGGGCCGTGCTAGCCGCTTGGTGGGCATTTTGGGGAAGAGAAGGGGAGACCCGGGAGAACGCAGCGGAGCGCCATGGGAAGAGGGCTGGATCTGTACGCCCAGGCGGTGGGTTCTAATCCCGGCTCGGCCCCTTACTCTGGATGTGGTGTGGAACAAGCCACGGCCTCTCAGAACCTCCGGAATTCCTCCTCAGGTGGGCTTCGAGACCTCGGAGATCCCTTCTAGCTTGCCACGTCTGAGCTCGGCTCTAAGACCTCGTCNGACTGAATTGGAAGCTTCTCCTCTGTCGGATGGGCCCCGTAGCGCCAGGCCGGCGGTGCGGATTCAAGGGGGCTCCTCTCCCAGCACTCCAGAGAGAAAGGCCTTCGTGTGACCCTGCACAAGTCACTTCACCTGTTCTGACTCAGTTTCCTCATCTGTAAAATGAGCTGAAGAAGGACACGATACGCCACTCCAGTCTCTGCAGAGTCAGAAATGGCTGAAGACAGCCCCCGCCTGATGAATCGCTTCCCTGTTGCTTCTCGCCCAAAGCGCTGGGCCGTGCTAGCCGCTTGGTGGGCATTTTGGGGAAGAGAAGGGGAGACCCGGGAGAACGCAGCGGAGCGCCATGGGAAGAGGGCTGGATCTGTACGCCCAGGCGGTGGGTTCTAATCCCGGCTCGGCCCCTTACTCTGGATGTGGTGTGGAACAAGCCACGGCCTCTCAGAACCTCCGGAATTCCTCCTCAGGTGGGCTTCGAGACCTCGGAGATCCCTTCTAGCTTGCCACGTCTGAGCTCGGCTCTAAGACCTCGTC
>NW_025347721.1:0-1007 GCF_016433145.1 Gracilinanus agilis | reverse complement strand
GAATACTAATTCTATGGAGAAGAAATTAAAGAGGGAATGAATGGATCCAGGAAGAACAATTAAGAGAGTATTACATAGGAGAACAGGTATTCATTAGGGATCTGATATTTGGAGGGAAAGGGGTAAAAAGCCTTTGATGTAATGTTTGGGGTCCTCTATATCCACTAAAAAGAACATAGCTCAGAAGTTAGCAAGAACCTCATCATATCCCCCAGAACAGTAATGGTGAACCTATGGCATGTGTGCCAAAAAGGGCACACAGAGCTCTCTATGGGCATGCCAGCAGTTGCTCATCAGAGTGAAGCTGTTCCCCTCCCCCCTCCATTCCTCACTTTACCTGACCCTCTGCCCAACATCCCAATGGAAGCACTTCCTCTCTGGGGTAAGGCAGGGGAGGGGGTAGGAGGCAAAGTGGGGGGAAGGACACAACACTCACTTTTGGGGGGTTGGTGTAGCACTTGGCCTTTGGGGGGGTGGGCATGGCACTTGGTCTGGGGGNTGCATTTTAGGAATACTAATTCTATGGAGAAGAAATTAAAGAGGGAATGAATGGATCCAGGAAGAACAATTAAGAGAGTATTACATAGGAGAACAGGTATTCATTAGGGATCTGATATTTGGAGGGAAAGGGGTAAAAAGCCTTTGATGTAATGTTTGGGGTCCTCTATATCCACTAAAAAGAACATAGCTCAGAAGTTAGCAAGAACCTCATCATATCCCCCAGAACAGTAATGGTGAACCTATGGCATGTGTGCCAAAAAGGGCACACAGAGCTCTCTATGGGCATGCCAGCAGTTGCTCATCAGAGTGAAGCTGTTCCCCTCCCCCCTCCATTCCTCACTTTACCTGACCCTCTGCCCAACATCCCAATGGAAGCACTTCCTCTCTGGGGTAAGGCAGGGGAGGGGGTAGGAGGCAAAGTGGGGGGAAGGACACAACACTCACTTTTGGGGGGTTGGTGTAGCACTTGGCCTTTGGGGGGGTGGGCATGGCACTTGGTCTGGGGG
>NW_025347720.1:0-1507 GCF_016433145.1 Gracilinanus agilis | reverse complement strand
TTTTAGTCTTATTTATTAATTAAATAGTTATTTTACTTTCAATTTTATTGATTTCTCAATTAATTTTTATAATCTCTAATTTGGTCTTTAACTGGGGTTTTTTAATTTGTGCCCTTTCTAGTTTTTTTATATGCATGCCCAGTTAATTGTTCTTTGCCCTCTCTAATTTGTAAATATATGCACTGAAGGATATAAATTTCCCCATGAGTACTGCCTTAGCTGCATCCCACAGAGTTTGGTAGGATGTCTCATCATTGTCATTCTCTTCAATGAAGTTGTTGATTGTTTCTATGATTTCTTCTTTAACTACTTCGTTTTGCAGCATCATATTATTTAATTTCCAATATATTTTTTATTTTCCTGTCCATGTGCCCTTNTAGTTTTTGATTTGCCTGTCCAGGTGCCCTTACTAATTATTATTTTTATTGCATTATGATCTGAGAAGGATACATTTATTATTTCTGCTCTTTTGCATTTGTTTGCAATGTTTCTATGCCCATGGTCAATCTTTGTGAAAGTACCATATGCAGCTGAAAAGAAGGTGTATTTATTTTTGTCTCTATTTATTTTTCTCCAGATATCTATTAAATCTAATTTTTCTAGGACTCCATTCACCTCTCTTGTCTCTTTCTTATTTATTTTTTGGTTTGATTTATCTACATCTGAAAGAGGAATATTTAGATCTCCCATTAGTGTGGTTTTACTATCTATTTCCTCTTGAGCTCTGCCAGTTTCTCCTTTATGAATTTGGATGCTATGCCATTGGTGCATACATATTGAGCACTGTTATTTCCTCCCTGTCTATACTGCCTTTTATCAGGATGTAATTACCTTCCCTGTCGTTTTTAATCATATCTATTTTTACTTTGACTTTGTCAGAAATCATGATCACCACTCCTGCCTTCTTTTTCTCATTTGAAGCCCAAAAGATTTTGCTCAACCCCTTTACCTTCACCCTGTGTGTGTCTACATGCCTCATGAGTATTTCTTGTAGACAACATATGGTAGAATTTTGGTTTCTAATCCACTCTGCTATTTGCTTCCATTTTATGGGTGAGTTCATCCCATTCACATTCAGAGTTATAATTCTCAGTTGCGTATTCACCAACATTTTGGTATCCTCTCCTAGTTCTATCCTATCTTCTTACACTATTTCTTTTTAAATCAGTCATTTGCTTTAAGCCAGTAACCCTTGTCCCCTCCCTTGATTTATTTCCCTTTCTACCCCCTCCCTTATTATTCCCCCCTTTTTATTTTTAAGGCCTAATGAATTCCCTCCCTCTTCTTCTCCCCTCTGTTTTTTGACTTCCCCACTCCCCTACTCCCCTTGTTTTATCCCTTCTGACTTTCTCAGTAGGGTTAGATAGAGTTTTATATCCCAATGAATATAGCTACTCTTCCCTCTCAGGGTTAATTCCACTGAATAAAATATTACCTCTTACTGCTCACTTCCTCTCCTTCTTATAATAGTATTCATCCCCTCCCCTTCCCATGCCCTCTTTGTGTG
>NW_025347719.1:0-1003 GCF_016433145.1 Gracilinanus agilis | reverse complement strand
TTTTTTTGCTTCTAATCAAGAAATTAGGAAGGAGAGGGAGAATATGATTACAGTGATCCTTCCTAATCCTCTCCTCTAAAAAAGGAAAAAGGAGGGTCATTATAGTATTTTAATGTAATAGAAAGAGAACAGGAGGTTCACTGGGAGATACACAAGAAAGATATCTCAAAAACTGTGTTTTATTTATTATATGATTTTGAAAAAAATGAGATTGCATATAATAGAGATGTAGGTTTTCTAATGCAGAATTTTTCACCCACCCTTTCTACTTTGCATGTGAAAATGCTTATATTTGTTGATGTTTCCATGTTAAGAATAACTTATTTTTAATTAATATAGACCCCCATCACCTCCATCCCCATTTACCTTTCTTGTTTTTTTTAATAAGATATGTCTCCCCAGAGCTATAACCTAGTCATGAATTTCATCTCACCAGTTCCAAGGTCAAAGTTTCCTCCTTGTTATTTTATTATTATTATTATTATTATTATTATTANATTATCTGATTTTTTTTGCTTCTAATCAAGAAATTAGGAAGGAGAGGGAGAATATGATTACAGTGATCCTTCCTAATCCTCTCCTCTAAAAAAGGAAAAAGGAGGGTCATTATAGTATTTTAATGTAATAGAAAGAGAACAGGAGGTTCACTGGGAGATACACAAGAAAGATATCTCAAAAACTGTGTTTTATTTATTATATGATTTTGAAAAAAATGAGATTGCATATAATAGAGATGTAGGTTTTCTAATGCAGAATTTTTCACCCACCCTTTCTACTTTGCATGTGAAAATGCTTATATTTGTTGATGTTTCCATGTTAAGAATAACTTATTTTTAATTAATATAGACCCCCATCACCTCCATCCCCATTTACCTTTCTTGTTTTTTTTAATAAGATATGTCTCCCCAGAGCTATAACCTAGTCATGAATTTCATCTCACCAGTTCCAAGGTCAAAGTTTCCTCCTTGTTATTTTATTATTATTATTATTATTATTATTATTA
>NW_025347718.1:0-1160 GCF_016433145.1 Gracilinanus agilis | reverse complement strand
GAGAGAGAGAGAGAGAGAGAGAGAGAGAGAGAGAGAGACAGAGAGATGCCCCTATATCTGCTGATTCAGTTATCTGTGGATAATCACAGAAAAAAAATTAAATTTTGAAAACTCCAGAAAAAAATTTAAAAGTATTTCATTAGTTTTAAACTACCAGCTAAGTGAGTACAGGCTGACTATACGTTACTCATTTGACAACGAATCATTATAAGAATGACTTAAAATCCCACACATGTATGCCTGGATTCTTTCATTAGGCTTCAAAGTTCTCGAAGGCAGAGAAAATGTCAACACTCTCGATATGCAGCCCAGCCACCTCGCCCACGTTGGGCGACCAAAAACAACAGGTCGCTTTGCCTTCCTGGGACATTAGGATCTAACAGAGATAAGAAGAGCGCAGGGAGGGAGGGAGGGAGGGTAATTACATGAACTTGGAGGCTAGCGGCGTCCCTAAGCCGTAGAGCTGGCCACCCTCCTTTCCAGAATGTTGTCCTTCCTCATCATCGTCGGTACTATTAGACTTGGACCTTGACTTTGATGTTTTCTGTTGGAGAAATCACAGAAGACTTGTCAATGAGCCCATCCTGCCATGCATCTCCGCACCAGTCACAGAATGGAGGGAAGGGCAGATTCGTAGCTGAACTGAGAGAGGGATGGGGTGGGGAGAGAAACAAAGACTTAGTCAGAGGACAGGAACCATTTCCCTTTTTTTTTTTTGGTAGTCACTATCCCAGGGCATGGTGCCGGGTGCATATTAGGAACTTAAATGTAGGCTGGCCTGAATCCAACACTAAGTGCCTTCCTTTCTCAATTGTTTTTCTCCTTTCTGGTCCCTCAAAGACACCCGGAGCCTGTGGATTGGAGGTCTCCAGTCTCAGCCATGTGCTATAACCAGCAGCCGAGGGTAACATGGTGCCAGATTTGCTACCTGGTTTGTTGCTAGGATTTGAGAAGATAAGTTAGCATATACTAAAACTTGATAAATTCTTATTGGTTTAAGCTTTATTTAAGTTTATATTATTTTAATATTAATGCTATTTTTCATATTTTAATACCAATATTTTAATTTAACATACTATTTTAATTTATTATGAATAACTCATAAAAATCAACACTTAATATAATTAAATGAATAAAATTTATATGATATATTACTATTA
>NW_025347717.1:0-1013 GCF_016433145.1 Gracilinanus agilis | reverse complement strand
TTAGCTTCAATCCATCATGGCAGCCAATAGACTAAGCAGGTCTCTACCTTTCCTACCTTTCCCTCTCTCTCTTTACTATGACTACTTTGATTTAATAAAGTTACTAAGCTACTATCAGCCTCGTAATTTTAATTATTATAGGATATTATAGTATAGCATATTATAGTATATTCTATCATATTTTATCATATAGCTTATATCATATTGTATTCTATTATATTCAGTTTTATTAATAATATATCTGTAATCTGTTGCCTGATTTCACTGAAGGCTCAGAATCAGGAAGGGTGTTCTTCAGGACATTTTCCATCCTCCAAAATGATGAAAATGCTTTTTAGTACTTTAAACAATGTCGTGCCGGGTGCTGGGATGGCCGGACCACTGGCCTAGCTGCAGGTAACCCTGCTTGAGAGGCTCAGATAAATCACTCTCTGGCTAATCTTGACTGAATTCCACAAGGGCGGGACTTCCCTCTCTGGAGAGAGTATTTCCGGTTTACAANGAGTAGGAGCTTAGCTTCAATCCATCATGGCAGCCAATAGACTAAGCAGGTCTCTACCTTTCCTACCTTTCCCTCTCTCTCTTTACTATGACTACTTTGATTTAATAAAGTTACTAAGCTACTATCAGCCTCGTAATTTTAATTATTATAGGATATTATAGTATAGCATATTATAGTATATTCTATCATATTTTATCATATAGCTTATATCATATTGTATTCTATTATATTCAGTTTTATTAATAATATATCTGTAATCTGTTGCCTGATTTCACTGAAGGCTCAGAATCAGGAAGGGTGTTCTTCAGGACATTTTCCATCCTCCAAAATGATGAAAATGCTTTTTAGTACTTTAAACAATGTCGTGCCGGGTGCTGGGATGGCCGGACCACTGGCCTAGCTGCAGGTAACCCTGCTTGAGAGGCTCAGATAAATCACTCTCTGGCTAATCTTGACTGAATTCCACAAGGGCGGGACTTCCCTCTCTGGAGAGAGTATTTCCGGTTTACAA
>NW_025347716.1:0-1005 GCF_016433145.1 Gracilinanus agilis | reverse complement strand
ATAACAATATAACACTATTATATGTGTAATATAGAATATGTATAATATAGAAGTCTCTATAATATATAAATTATACATATATAGTTTATGTAATAAATATATAAATAAAAATACAAACCAACAAAAGAATATATAAGCTATACAGCTTAGTAGCTGGGCTTTGAGAGTAATTGTAGCTGAAAAATTCATCATCCTGTAGCCAGTCTGGGGTCCAGGTTCTCTGGGCTTAATTGGGCTAATGTTATGGGTAGCCTGCAATGAAGGGTTTTCTAGCTTGGTTGGAACTGGCAAGGCTTAAATTCTGCTGACATTCTAGAATAGAGGGCCATCTCCAAACCATACTGAAGCCTTAAATGGAGGACTATGCAGAAAGAGATGTTATTAATGATAACACATTATCCCCACATGGACTGTGTAATCCAGTGACAATGACATTCTTGTTATTTCTCCAATAAGACATTCCATCTTCTAACCGTGCATTTTCACTGTCTGTCTCCNATATATTACTATAACAATATAACACTATTATATGTGTAATATAGAATATGTATAATATAGAAGTCTCTATAATATATAAATTATACATATATAGTTTATGTAATAAATATATAAATAAAAATACAAACCAACAAAAGAATATATAAGCTATACAGCTTAGTAGCTGGGCTTTGAGAGTAATTGTAGCTGAAAAATTCATCATCCTGTAGCCAGTCTGGGGTCCAGGTTCTCTGGGCTTAATTGGGCTAATGTTATGGGTAGCCTGCAATGAAGGGTTTTCTAGCTTGGTTGGAACTGGCAAGGCTTAAATTCTGCTGACATTCTAGAATAGAGGGCCATCTCCAAACCATACTGAAGCCTTAAATGGAGGACTATGCAGAAAGAGATGTTATTAATGATAACACATTATCCCCACATGGACTGTGTAATCCAGTGACAATGACATTCTTGTTATTTCTCCAATAAGACATTCCATCTTCTAACCGTGCATTTTCACTGTCTGTCTCC
>NW_025347715.1:519-1028 GCF_016433145.1 Gracilinanus agilis | reverse complement strand
AAAAAAAAAGCCTGAAATCATCTTGTCTGACCTTACAATTTGTCTTCTGTTAGAAATGATTAGAAATGATCCTAAAGTGAGAATACTGGGTCTGACCAAGTATAGAGAAGATATCTTCAACACCAAACCCATTAAGTTAGAATGTATGCTGGTGAATAGAGCCTGTTCCATATGTAGGATTATACACCTACCACAATGCCTGGCATAGAGTGGGCACTCACTGAATGTTTGTTTATTTGATTAATATAAGTAGTGTTTTGCAACCATACTTCCCTGCCTCTGCTAAGAAGGGAAGAAATTCTATTTTCTCATTTCAAGGTTTACCATAATAATTGCATGGCTGTTGTTGTCTTCATCACTGCATTCCTCTTCTTCCTTGTTGGTAGGTTAGTTTATTTGTTTATTCATTCATTTATTCATCTATTCATTTATTTTTTCATATCTATCAATCATCTACCTACCTTCCTATCTTTCTATCTAACTATATATCTTCCTATCTATTAATTTAT
>NW_025347715.1:0-509 GCF_016433145.1 Gracilinanus agilis | reverse complement strand
AAAAAAAAAGCCTGAAATCATCTTGTCTGACCTTACAATTTGTCTTCTGTTAGAAATGATTAGAAATGATCCTAAAGTGAGAATACTGGGTCTGACCAAGTATAGAGAAGATATCTTCAACACCAAACCCATTAAGTTAGAATGTATGCTGGTGAATAGAGCCTGTTCCATATGTAGGATTATACACCTACCACAATGCCTGGCATAGAGTGGGCACTCACTGAATGTTTGTTTATTTGATTAATATAAGTAGTGTTTTGCAACCATACTTCCCTGCCTCTGCTAAGAAGGGAAGAAATTCTATTTTCTCATTTCAAGGTTTACCATAATAATTGCATGGCTGTTGTTGTCTTCATCACTGCATTCCTCTTCTTCCTTGTTGGTAGGTTAGTTTATTTGTTTATTCATTCATTTATTCATCTATTCATTTATTTTTTCATATCTATCAATCATCTACCTACCTTCCTATCTTTCTATCTAACTATATATCTTCCTATCTATTAATTTAT
>NW_025347714.1:0-1007 GCF_016433145.1 Gracilinanus agilis | reverse complement strand
GGGAGGGAGGAAGTTCAGATAAATACAGAAGAGAGTGAATAGAAGGTAGACTTACAATCAAAAGGACTAGCTCCTGCTGGGAAGGAAGGGACAGGAAAGGCATTCTTTAGGAGGTGGTTTCCATTCCAAGCATGGGAGACTATCACATAAAAGAGATGAATATGGGAGAAGTGTGAGTAAGCTAATAAGTCTGGAAGCTAGAGACTGGATAAAGAGACAAGGACCAGGTTGTGAAAGAGTTTTAAATGACAAACAGGGGTTGATAAAAGATTCTAGAGATCTAATAGGCAGCCAATGGAGTTTATTTAAATCAGAATGATTTTTTTCTTCTATCAATCAATCATTAAGTATCTATTAGTAACAATAACATCTATCAAGCTTTAAGGTTTGCAAAACACTTCCTGGATTAACTTATTTGATCTTTACAACAAATGATAGGTACTATCATTTACAGATGAGAACACTGAGGCTGAAAAAAGGTTGAGTGGTTTTCTTGGGNAAGGGAGGGAGGGAGGGAGGAAGTTCAGATAAATACAGAAGAGAGTGAATAGAAGGTAGACTTACAATCAAAAGGACTAGCTCCTGCTGGGAAGGAAGGGACAGGAAAGGCATTCTTTAGGAGGTGGTTTCCATTCCAAGCATGGGAGACTATCACATAAAAGAGATGAATATGGGAGAAGTGTGAGTAAGCTAATAAGTCTGGAAGCTAGAGACTGGATAAAGAGACAAGGACCAGGTTGTGAAAGAGTTTTAAATGACAAACAGGGGTTGATAAAAGATTCTAGAGATCTAATAGGCAGCCAATGGAGTTTATTTAAATCAGAATGATTTTTTTCTTCTATCAATCAATCATTAAGTATCTATTAGTAACAATAACATCTATCAAGCTTTAAGGTTTGCAAAACACTTCCTGGATTAACTTATTTGATCTTTACAACAAATGATAGGTACTATCATTTACAGATGAGAACACTGAGGCTGAAAAAAGGTTGAGTGGTTTTCTTGGG
>NW_025347713.1:0-1009 GCF_016433145.1 Gracilinanus agilis | reverse complement strand
GTGACTGATCACTGTATTGATCAGAGTTCTTAATTCTTTCAAATTTCAAATTTCAAAAATTCTTTCAAATACATTTTTACAACATTGTTCCAGTCATGCTCACTTCGTTCTGAATCAGTTCATGCAAATCTTCCCATGATTCTGTGAAACTTTCTTCATTTCTATAGTACTATAGTATTTCATGAATTTATACATTTTAATTTGTTCAGCCATTCCTTGATTGATGAACATCCCCTTAATTTTTAGTATTTTCCTACTACAAAAAGAACTATTATAAAAATTTTGTACATGTAGAATCTTTTCCTCTTTCTTTGATTTCTTTGGCATTCCTCAGGTTTTTAAGTGAGAAGTCATCTTTGACTTTTACTTTCTCCCTCTATATCCAGGCAATTGTGAAGTTTTCTTGATTTGATTTCTTCAATACCTCTTCTATCTGTCCTCTTCTCTTTTCTAATACACAACTATGCTGATTAAGTCCCTCATTACTTCTTGCCTGTGCNCTATGGAATCGTGACTGATCACTGTATTGATCAGAGTTCTTAATTCTTTCAAATTTCAAATTTCAAAAATTCTTTCAAATACATTTTTACAACATTGTTCCAGTCATGCTCACTTCGTTCTGAATCAGTTCATGCAAATCTTCCCATGATTCTGTGAAACTTTCTTCATTTCTATAGTACTATAGTATTTCATGAATTTATACATTTTAATTTGTTCAGCCATTCCTTGATTGATGAACATCCCCTTAATTTTTAGTATTTTCCTACTACAAAAAGAACTATTATAAAAATTTTGTACATGTAGAATCTTTTCCTCTTTCTTTGATTTCTTTGGCATTCCTCAGGTTTTTAAGTGAGAAGTCATCTTTGACTTTTACTTTCTCCCTCTATATCCAGGCAATTGTGAAGTTTTCTTGATTTGATTTCTTCAATACCTCTTCTATCTGTCCTCTTCTCTTTTCTAATACACAACTATGCTGATTAAGTCCCTCATTACTTCTTGCCTGTGC
>NW_025347712.1:208-4843 GCF_016433145.1 Gracilinanus agilis | reverse complement strand
TTCGATTTTATTAATTTCTCCCTTGGTTTTTTAGTATTTCTAATTTAATTTTCATCTGGGGATTTTTAATTTGCTCACTTTCTAATTTTTTGAGTTGCATGCCCAATTCATTGATCTCTGCCCTCCTTAATTTGTTAATATATTCACTCAAGGATATAAATTTCCCCCTGAGTACTGCCTTGGCCGCATCCCACAGATTTTGGTAGGATGTCTCATCATTGTCATTTTCTTCAATGAAATTGTTGATTGTTTCTATGATTCCTTCTTTGACCAATTGGTTTTGAAGAATCATGTGACTATGGTTTTGACTTTGACGGTAATGTAAAAGTTTGGTAGAGGGTGTAGTAAGGTGGGGGAAAGTAGTGAATTTTATTGTGGACTCTTACAAAAAAAATATGTACCTAAACATTGTAGTTTATTTTTTTAAATTATTTTTATTGTCCTGCAAAACACTTCCATATTGGTAATTGTTGTAAGAGCACATTCATACATAACCAAAATCTCAAAATAAAAATATAAATACACTGATGTGAAAGATAATATGCTTTGAACTACATAGATCCAACTCTAACAATTCTTTCTCTGGAAGTGGGTAGCATGTCTTTCAGGATGTCCAAGAGCACTGCATTATTGAGAGTAGCCAAATTTTCACAATGGATAAACACAAAATATTGCTGTTAGAGTGTACAAGGTTCTCCCAGTTCTGCTTATTTTTCTCTGCATCAGTTCATGCAGATCTTTCCAAATTTTTCTAAAATCAGCTTGCTAATCATTTATTTTAGCACAATAAAATTCCATCACCTACATGTACCACAATTTGTTTGCCCATTCCCCAATGGATGGACATCCTCTCAATTTCCAATTCTTTGCCAATACAAAAAGAGCTGCTATAAATATATTTGTACAAATAGGTCCTTTCCCCATTTTTATTAGCTCTTTGGGATATAGACCCAGTAGTGTTCTTACTGATTCAAAAGGCATGCACAATTATATAAGGCCTTTGGGCATAGTTCCAAATTGTCCTCCAGAATAGTTGGAGCAGTTCACAACTCCCTCAGCAATGCATTAGTGTCCCATTTTTGTGATATCCCTTACAACATTTACCACTTTCCTTTACTGTCTGCCATATTGGCCAGTTTGATAGGTGGTGCCTCAGTGTGTTTTAATTTGCATTTTTCTAATCCAGAGGGATTTAGAACATTTTTATATGATTATTAATGGCTTTGATTTCATCATCTGAAAATTGCTTATTCATATCCTTTGATCATTTCTCAATTGGGGAGTGGCTTATATTCTTATAAATTTGATTTAGTTCTCTATAAATATAAGAAATTGGACTTTTATCAGAAAAATTTGTCATAAAATTTTCCCCAGTTTGTTATTTTCCCTTTTAATCTTGGTTATGTTAGTTTCATTCGTACAGAACTCTTAAAATTTTAATATAATCAAAATTACTCATTTTATATCTTATAATGCTACCTCTTATTTGGTTATAAATTCTTCCTTTCTCCAAAGATCTTCCAGGTAACCTATTCTATGTTTCCCTAGTTTACTTTATAGCATCACACTTTATGTCCAAGTAATGTACTAATTTTAACCTTATCTTGGTACAGGGTGGGAGATATTAGTCTATACCTAGTTTCTGCCATACTGTTTTTCAATTTTCTCAGCAGTTTTTGTTCAATAATGAGTTCTTATTCCAAAAGCTGAGGACTTTTAGTTTTATCAAACACTAGGTAGCTAAAGTAATTTACTCCTCTATATTGTATATTTAATTGATCCTTTGATCTATCATTCTGTTTCTTAGTGAATAGCAGACTATTTTAATGATTGCAGCTTTATATTACAGTTTGAGATCAGGTACTGCTAGGCTACATTCCTTCACATTTTTTTAGTTAGGTCCTTTGATATTCTTGACCTTCTGCTCTTTGAAATGAATTTTATTATTTTTTCTATTTCTTTAATATAATTTGGGTATAGTTTAGTTGGTATGGCACCAAATGAGCAAATTAATTTAGTTAGAATTGTCATAATTTTAAGTGGAATTTCTTTTTCTATCTCTTGCTGCTGAACTTTGTTGGTGATATATAGAAAGGCTGGTGATTTATGTGGATTTATTTCATATTCTGCAACCTTACCAAAGTTATTGTTTCAACTAGTTTTTTACTCGTTCCCTAGGATTCTCTAAGTATACCATCCTATTATCTGCAGAGTGATAATTTAGTTTCCTCATTGCCTACTTTATTTCCTTCGACTTCTTTTTTCTTTTCTTATTGTTAAAGCTAGCATTTCTAGTACAATATTAAATAATAGTGGTGACAAAGGGCATCTTTGCTTCATTCCTGATCTTATTAGGAAGGCTTGTAACTTAGGCCCACAGCAGATATACTTGTAATGGTTTGAGTAGATACTACTAATTTTAAGGAATGATCCATTTATTCCTATGCTTTCTAGTGTTTTTAATAGGAATGGAGGTTGTATTTTCGTACCTTTTAGCAATGCATAATTTTCTTCCTTATCACTTTTAATCAAACCTATTTTGATTTAACTTTGAGATCATATTGATACCCTGTTTTTTTTATCTCAGTTGAAGCCTAATACATTCTGTTCCATCCCCTTACCTTTACTTTGTGTGGATCTCCTTGCTTCAAATGTATTTTTGTTAACAACATATAATGGGATACTTGTTTTTAATCCACTCTGTTATCTGTTTCCATTTTATGAGTGAGTTCACCCCATTCATAGTTAGGATAACCAATTGTGTATTTCCCTTCATTTTATGTTCTCCTTTGGATCCTGCTCTTTTTCCTTTCACTCTGTCTCTCCTCAAAGATGATTTGCTCTTAATCACCACCCACCTTAATTTCCCCTCCCTTCTATTACCTCTCCACCCTTGTCTTACTCACTTCCTACTTCTCTATAGGGTAAGGTAGTATTCTATACCCAAATAAGTATGGTTGTTATTCCCTAAGCTAGCTATGATGTGAATAAAGTTTAAGCATTGCCTGTCACCACCCTCACACTCCACTCCAATGTAACAGTTTTTCATGCCTCTTAATGTGAGATAAATTACCCTATTCTACACCTCCTTTCCCTTTTCTCTTATGTTCTCAAACTTTTTTGGCCTACTTGGCCCTTTTCCAGAAAAAAATATTACTTAGTACCACTGGAAATTAATTATTTTTAAATTTTAATAGCAATTAATAGGAAATATAAATGCACCTGTGGCCATCACTGCCCCCCTGGATAGCTGCAGCACCCAACAGGGGGCAGTGGCACCCATTTTGGGAATCACTGTCTTAGGGCAATCCTTTTTTTTCACCTCTTGAATTTTTTTGTATATCATGTAATCCTAATTAGATTACTCTAATATCCTTTGTCTATATATACTCTTTCTAACTGCTCTAATACTAATAAAAAATTAAGAATTACTAATATCATTTTTCCATGTAGGAATACATACAATTTTATTTTCAGCTCTGAGGGATTTACGGTAAAGAACGCTACCCACATTCAGAGGAAGAACTACAGGAGAGGAAACATATAAGAAAAACAATCGCTTGAACGCATGGGTTGAGGTGGACATGATTGGGGATGTAGACTCGAAGCTACCACACCAATGCAACTATCAACAATTTGGAAATAGGTCTTGATCAATGACACATGACAAAACCAGTGGAAATGTGCATCGGCCATGGGTGGGGGGAGTGCGGGGAGTGAAGGGGAAAGTGGGAGCATGAATCATGTAACCATGTTAAAAATGAATATTAATAAATGTTTTTAAAAAATGACATTCACCTGGTCTGCTTGGATTCCCAAAGTCCTCCCCTGGTCTGCTGTTTCTCATTTGATGTTTCGTTTCCTCATCATTCCTTTCTTGCTCTCCCTCTGACTCCATCACTTTGCCTGTTTGTTTCTCTCATAACCCCTCTCTATCTTTCTCCCTTGCTTTCTCCTCCTTTCTCTGTCATTATCTCTCCATTGCTCAGTATCTGTCTCTCTGTCTCCCTCTGCCTTAATCTCTCTGTCTCTGTCCCTATCATTTAATATCTTTTTCAGTTTCTATATCTCTCTATCTCTCTCTCCCTGTCTCTCCTTTTCTTAATCCATCTCTTTTTATGTATCTCTACCTCTGTAATATCTCTCTATACACGTCAGTCTCCTTATCTCTCTCTCTTAGTCTCTTTTTCTGTATCTGCCCTTCACTGACTCTGTTTGTCTTTCTCTGACTCTTATCTCTAACATTTGGTCTCTTTATGTGTCTCTGCCTTTTCTCATTTTACCATTCTTTACCTCATTATTCCTTTCTCTCTCCCCCTCTGTCTCTATCATTTTCTCTCTTTCTGTTTCTCTCTTAACCTCTATCCCTCCTACTCCCTCATTTTCCTCCTTTCTCTGTCACTACCTCTCCATCTCTCAGTCTCTTTGACTCTCTGTCTACCTTGGCCTTATTCTCTGTCTCTGTCCTTGAGCTTTCTCTCTCTTTTCAGTTCCCATGTCTTTCTATCTATTTCTCTGTTCCTTAATCTTTCTCATTTTATGTATCTGTTTCTTTAATTCTGGATTTCCATATCTCTAATATCTCCCTCCTTCTCTCTCTCTCTCTCTCTCTCTCTCTCTCTCTCTCTCTCTCTC
>NW_025347712.1:0-141 GCF_016433145.1 Gracilinanus agilis | reverse complement strand
TGTTTCTCTCTCAACCTCTATCCCTCCTTCTCCCTCATTTTCCTCCTTTCTCTGTCACTACCTCTCCATCTCTCAGTCTCTTTGACTCTCTGTATACCTCTGCCTTATTCTCTGTCTCTGTCCTTCTGCTTTCTCTCTTTT
>NW_025347711.1:0-1025 GCF_016433145.1 Gracilinanus agilis | reverse complement strand
GGGGGGGGGGTCCATTTTGAGGCGGATGAGCAGGGTTTTACCCCCTCCCCCAATCCAGCGGTCCCCAGTCCCATCCCCCGGACCTGGAAGGTCCCATCTCTAGCTAGAAAATGAGATCGGCGGACCTGGGCATCGTCTTCCCGAGTAGCCCCTATCCCGCACCTCCTGAGAAGTAGACGAGTTCCAAGGAGCCCAGCCATCACCCCTAGCCCCCTCGGGGATAATACCCCCTCTCCGAAGCTGAGGAGGGGCATCGAAATAAGGTAGCTCCAGGGAGCCTGGCACCATTCTTTTTTCCCAACCCCCACGGGGCGGGGGGGCGGGGGGAGCCATCTAGATGCAGAAAAAGAGCTCGGGAGGAGCTGAGCCTCGTATACCCCCGAGCCCCCTCCCCACTGCACAGAGTGGAGGGGGGAGTCCATCTCGATGCAGAAGATGAGCTCATCGGAGCAGGGCACTCTCCTCCCTTGTCCCTGCACCTGGGAGTGGGGGCGCCCATCTCAATTCNTTCCTCCCACGGGGGGGGGGTCCATTTTGAGGCGGATGAGCAGGGTTTTACCCCCTCCCCCAATCCAGCGGTCCCCAGTCCCATCCCCCGGACCTGGAAGGTCCCATCTCTAGCTAGAAAATGAGATCGGCGGACCTGGGCATCGTCTTCCCGAGTAGCCCCTATCCCGCACCTCCTGAGAAGTAGACGAGTTCCAAGGAGCCCAGCCATCACCCCTAGCCCCCTCGGGGATAATACCCCCTCTCCGAAGCTGAGGAGGGGCATCGAAATAAGGTAGCTCCAGGGAGCCTGGCACCATTCTTTTTTCCCAACCCCCACGGGGCGGGGGGGCGGGGGGAGCCATCTAGATGCAGAAAAAGAGCTCGGGAGGAGCTGAGCCTCGTATACCCCCGAGCCCCCTCCCCACTGCACAGAGTGGAGGGGGGAGTCCATCTCGATGCAGAAGATGAGCTCATCGGAGCAGGGCACTCTCCTCCCTTGTCCCTGCACCTGGGAGTGGGGGCGCCCATCTCAATTC
>NW_025347710.1:0-1029 GCF_016433145.1 Gracilinanus agilis | reverse complement strand
ATATATGTGTGTGTGTGTGTGTGTATACATGCTTTCCAAATTTTTATTAACCCTTGTTGTTGTAGTATTATTAAGAATAAGTCACTTCCCCTCCTATAGCTGAAGCTGCAATAAAGTGTTCTGGCATGTTCCTGTTTTATTGGACAAATTTTATTTTTCCTTAACTTTTACCCATTAGTCAAAGTTTCTGTTTCAGAAGTTGTATGAAAAGGTCAATCCTTCTTTTATATGAAGGCTATTGAAATATTTTAAAATAGCTCCCTTGTCCTCACTAAGTTTTCTCTTTCCTGGTCTTGTGTCCTCTTGGCATTTGGATTGCCCTCTTTAAGACATGCTCTAGTTTGTTATTGTTCTTAAAATGGAGCTCTGGAACTAGTCACAATTCCTGAGATATGGACAGCACCAAGTAGAATCAGAATTAAAATGAAACATTAGTGTTTTGTTTGTTTGTTTGTTTTTAGAAGTGGCTTATATAGAACTAGGATTCAATTAAGCAGCCTAACTTTTTCNATGTATATATATATATGTGTGTGTGTGTGTGTGTATACATGCTTTCCAAATTTTTATTAACCCTTGTTGTTGTAGTATTATTAAGAATAAGTCACTTCCCCTCCTATAGCTGAAGCTGCAATAAAGTGTTCTGGCATGTTCCTGTTTTATTGGACAAATTTTATTTTTCCTTAACTTTTACCCATTAGTCAAAGTTTCTGTTTCAGAAGTTGTATGAAAAGGTCAATCCTTCTTTTATATGAAGGCTATTGAAATATTTTAAAATAGCTCCCTTGTCCTCACTAAGTTTTCTCTTTCCTGGTCTTGTGTCCTCTTGGCATTTGGATTGCCCTCTTTAAGACATGCTCTAGTTTGTTATTGTTCTTAAAATGGAGCTCTGGAACTAGTCACAATTCCTGAGATATGGACAGCACCAAGTAGAATCAGAATTAAAATGAAACATTAGTGTTTTGTTTGTTTGTTTGTTTTTAGAAGTGGCTTATATAGAACTAGGATTCAATTAAGCAGCCTAACTTTTTC
>NW_025347709.1:0-1037 GCF_016433145.1 Gracilinanus agilis | reverse complement strand
ATGTATATGTATATATATATATTCTTTCCTTCAAATTAGGACTATCTCCAAAAATCTGAGACATGGTCGCCATACCTACTTTAGATTAATTCCACATATTCATCAAACAACAACCTTTGGGTATCTTCCTCTGTAAAGTAGGGATAATAATTTTGTACCATTTACCTCAAAGAGTTTTTGTAAAGAAAAACTTTTGCTTGGTAAACTTTAAAACACCATTGAAATGAGTTATTGTTAATATATTATATAATGTTATTGTTATCATTAATAATAATAATGTGGGTTTCTCAAGTAGGCTTATCTATTCAAAAGAGATAATTTCCACTGGAAGTTATTAAATTGGCTTTCTGGTACAAATCAGTCCCCTCTGACTTTGGATAATACAAGCCAGTTTTCCCTAAGGTCTAAGAAAGCTTAGATAAGCTGAATATCAGAACTTCAAATCTGCAAATCTGGGAAACCAAATCCTGGAGTACGTAGGTAATAGCCACCTGAGACCTTCCTCAGTCAACTNATATATATATATGTATATGTATATATATATATTCTTTCCTTCAAATTAGGACTATCTCCAAAAATCTGAGACATGGTCGCCATACCTACTTTAGATTAATTCCACATATTCATCAAACAACAACCTTTGGGTATCTTCCTCTGTAAAGTAGGGATAATAATTTTGTACCATTTACCTCAAAGAGTTTTTGTAAAGAAAAACTTTTGCTTGGTAAACTTTAAAACACCATTGAAATGAGTTATTGTTAATATATTATATAATGTTATTGTTATCATTAATAATAATAATGTGGGTTTCTCAAGTAGGCTTATCTATTCAAAAGAGATAATTTCCACTGGAAGTTATTAAATTGGCTTTCTGGTACAAATCAGTCCCCTCTGACTTTGGATAATACAAGCCAGTTTTCCCTAAGGTCTAAGAAAGCTTAGATAAGCTGAATATCAGAACTTCAAATCTGCAAATCTGGGAAACCAAATCCTGGAGTACGTAGGTAATAGCCACCTGAGACCTTCCTCAGTCAACT
>NW_025347708.1:0-1031 GCF_016433145.1 Gracilinanus agilis | reverse complement strand
TGTCTTGACAAGAATTCATTCTCTCTCTTCACTTAATTGAAAAGAAAAACTGCCAATGGCCTTATAACAAAAATGCATAGACAAGAAAGATTATCACTTGAATTGGCCAAGTCCAGAAACTGGTTAAACAAGGGTTGTGGCACTTCTATGTCTCAGCATCCGCTGTGTCCTGTTCTGAGATTTCAGAGGATGAAAGGGGGATGAAAATCCAAGGAAGCATCCTTCCTTGCCAGAGAGTCATCCTCTTGGGGCCTTCATAGAGACCAGGACCGGATTAGAAACTTTGTACTTCCTAGAGCATTAAGATGATGATGTGAAAAGAGAAGTTCATTTCTCTCCCAGAAACCAAAACAAAAATTTGCCCGTCTCCAGTTTTGGATGGTACCCCTCTCAGAAACCAATTCTCTCAGGACTTTTGGAGGAGGTTCATTGAAGCATGAAAGGATGCTCCTGCCCTGGAGTCAGGAAAATCTGAGTTCACATGTGACTTTAGACATTTTTTTAGCTAGGNTTCCTTTTTATGTCTTGACAAGAATTCATTCTCTCTCTTCACTTAATTGAAAAGAAAAACTGCCAATGGCCTTATAACAAAAATGCATAGACAAGAAAGATTATCACTTGAATTGGCCAAGTCCAGAAACTGGTTAAACAAGGGTTGTGGCACTTCTATGTCTCAGCATCCGCTGTGTCCTGTTCTGAGATTTCAGAGGATGAAAGGGGGATGAAAATCCAAGGAAGCATCCTTCCTTGCCAGAGAGTCATCCTCTTGGGGCCTTCATAGAGACCAGGACCGGATTAGAAACTTTGTACTTCCTAGAGCATTAAGATGATGATGTGAAAAGAGAAGTTCATTTCTCTCCCAGAAACCAAAACAAAAATTTGCCCGTCTCCAGTTTTGGATGGTACCCCTCTCAGAAACCAATTCTCTCAGGACTTTTGGAGGAGGTTCATTGAAGCATGAAAGGATGCTCCTGCCCTGGAGTCAGGAAAATCTGAGTTCACATGTGACTTTAGACATTTTTTTAGCTAGG
>NW_025347707.1:0-4492 GCF_016433145.1 Gracilinanus agilis | reverse complement strand
GAAGGAAGGAAGGAAGGAAGGAAGGAAGGAAGGAAGAAAAAAGTTAATGTGATACAACTGTAAAAGAGAACACTGGAGTGTTTTGTTTTGTTTTTTTTAATCGAATTGCAGTACTATCGTGTTAGGAAAGGGTGTCAAACTTTTATTGAGGGAAGGGAACTAAAAATGTTGATTTGATAGCAAAAAAAAAAAGTGCTCCTAGAATTCCTATATCACAGTATAAATCAATGTGCCCAAATTAATTTAGTTTTAAATATTTTGCTCCTTAATATCATAAATGTAGAATGGACTTTACAAGTATTTAGTCCCCACTTTCTTTCACAGATGATAAAAGTGAGGATAATAGTGTCTTGTCCAAGGTCACCCTGATGTAAGTACTGGGATTTGAATCTAGATTTTCTAGATTCCAAATCCAACATTGCAACCTCCTGAAATTTGCCATTTTTCATTGTTAAGAATAACTTATTTACAAAGCACTTTTCTCACAAAATCTCTGTGGAGCAAATCAGTCAGAATATTGTCATAGCTGGTACAATGGATAGAGTCAGGCCTGGAGAAAGAAAGTCCTGAATTGGAATGTGAACTCAGACACTTTCCAGCTGTGTGACCCTAGACAAGTCATTTAACCTCAGTTGCCTAGCCCTTACTGATCTTCTGCCTTGGAACCGAAATTAAGTATAGATTCTAAGACAGAAGATAAGGGGTTTTCTTTTTAAAATATTATCATTTCTGTTTTCAGCTGCAAAAAAAAAAAAATGGCTCTCTAAATGGTCATTTGCAATGTCTATACTCAGTTAACTAGTGTTAGAGAAAGGACAAAAATTCATGATTCCCAGTCCTGCACTGTCTCCATTACATCATGTTAACACCAAATATAAAAGGAAATGTCTAAGAATCAGTGCTATTAATTAGCATTATGTTCCCATATTTACATTAAGTATATTCATACCCTGATGTAGCCGGGAAAGTTCTAGTCCTAAAATCAGAGGATTTAGTTTCTAATTGTTAGGTTTTGTTTTGTAATCAATTAGCCAGATGACCTTGAGCAAATAGCTTAATCTATCATGAATTTCCTTATCTGTTCAATGGAGAGTTTGGACGAAATGATAATAATAGCAACGTTTTCAAGTTGGCAATGCCTTGATACGTTTATCATTTTATTTGATCCTCACAACAACTCTGTGACATTGGTGCATCCTGCATTTTACAGCTGTAGAAATGGACCAAATTAAATGACTTGCCCAAGGTCACATAGCTTATAAGTGTCTGAGACAGAATTTGAACTCAGACCTTTCTGACCTCAAGTACAGCATTCTTTGATACTGTTTCACCTAGCTGTCTCAATAATTTCTAAGGTCCCTCTACCTTGCGGAAGGGGGTAATGACAATGAGACTAAAGGAAATTGCATCTATCTGAAAATCCTCAAAGAAAAACTAATGTCACCTGAATTTGATAAATTTAACAATAATAATGTAGTTTTCTTTAATATGTACACATGAATAAACAAAGTACATTGTACAACTAAAATATCAAAAGTAGATACTTAATTTGTATATTCTATTTAAGTTCACTTCTTTATAGTACTCTCTGATTAGATTCATTTTTTTTAAAGGCTGTATTGGGTCCTTTGTTTAACTGAAGGGAGATGAGTCTATTTTAAATTGAATTCCTTCAGGAAAACTATTCCTAGATTATTTCTTTTCAAGCTTCGTTCACACAAAATCACAAGTGATTTTGTAAATTAGACACATAATTTGGTGAGTAATAGGGAGATAAAAGAGAACATCTTTGCATTTAGGATTCTTCCTCAGATTGAAATTGCAGGGTCATTTATTAATTGTCCACTTTGCTTAGGTTTAAACTACCTTAAATGAAAAGGGGGGGGGGGGATTTTCTTATTTCAAAAAGCTTTTAAATATTCCCTTGTAAAAGTGGGTTTGAGCACTAAGCACCACACTAAGCACTAACACTAAGCACCACAGATCTAATGTTCCAATGGTGAATAGCTGCCTGGATTTAAAAAAAAAAAATTTTTTTTTAACTAGAGAGCAAACACGTTTTTATTCTTTGAGCTTTCTTTTAAAATACAAAACTGTTCGAAGCCAGGCTGTATTGGCCCTGTGTGTTGTGAATCCCAAGAATAGAGCATTTATCTCAAGGCAGGGCATTGTGACCCTTCCTGCAGAAAATAAGCCATTGATTTAGAGGTTCCACACTGAGCCTGCTGCTGTGATAGATCAGAAAAGACCCATGCTCCACCAGTCAATATCTACCAACAACAGGATCACAAGAGGTATTCAAGAAAAACAGTTCTTTCAGGACCAGAGCATCAGGCTAACTATCATGGAGCAAAGATGGTTGCATCTCAGTGTAAAAAGTAATATAGAGTTTCCTAAAACAGCATGTAGGATTTGGGCTTATTCTTTCAAAAAAGTACAGGATAAATAAAAACCAATTATAAGATCTATCCAGATTCAATGAAAACCTGCTAGTCAATTGAATGAATTGATTTCTTTCTACCTTCCCTCTAGCTCTAACAAGGCAACATAAATGGCCTAATATAGACTTTGTGGGTCTAATGTTCTTATGAATTCTATCAATATATACTGTACTCCCACCCCAATTTCACTCAACAAAACAATTCATTTTAGGGAGTCTTAATTTCATAATGACAAGTATGTGACAATCTTCATTGTCTCTATCTTATAAATACCAATTTCAGGTCTAACAAGGATTCATCCTTCATCTGAAAGGAAAAGTAATATCTGAATAATGCTCAATAAGAAATATTTTCCTTGGGATAATTTAATCCTAGAAGTTGTCTCCTACCTCTTCTTTCAATGTGTAGAAAAAGCATTCAATGTTTAAAATCGTTTTGTAAAAATATCCCAGTTTTTTTTCCTGCTATCTGAAACACTTGTGGCATGCACAGGTGTCTTGGACTTGCTTTTCAGAAAACTGATTTTATTATTTTTCAGCTACAATATTGAGAAGATTTGGTATATTTTGACACTGTTTTGTTTCATTAGTTCAAGTATTCTGAAATTAATTTCATTGCTGATTTTCTATTAAATTTGCTTTCAGTTTTTAAAAAAGTTTAAGATAGAAATCCTTTGTGTTAAGTGAAGTGAAAATTTACTCAGACAGTAGTTTGTCAGTAACTTTATTTAAAAAAAAAACACATGACAAACTGAACCAAGACCAAAATGCTGTATCCACTGTACATCATTCATTATAAAACAAACATACACCACATTTGTATTCTACTAAATAACATTTTCATTAAATTTATATATTGCGTGCTTTTAGACATGCTTTTGATATTAATTTTACATTTGTTACTCAAATATTATTTTGTTATAAATAATCACAACTTGGTCAAATCATATATCTGTTATCTAGATATATTCAGTGCTGCAATACTTATTTTTAGATAAGAGTGAGCACACACAGGAAGTAGAAATAGAGTGATTCGATGCCAGGTCTGCAGAATTGTGACTATCGTTTGTTTCTGGAGAATGAGATGCTCATATAAAATATACAGAAAATCAGTCGTTTCAGAAGGCACAATTTCCTCGACACAAAAGTACATTTTTCCTAAAAATAGGTGGCGGTTTAAAATATTGGCGGCAGCGTGGCCGTGCAACATTAGGCTTAATTCGAGTCTAACCCCTTGACTGAATGCTTTGGTAGGCCAGGAAAGATGCCTTACCAGAAGCATCTAAGGGGCAAAAGAGTGTGGGCAATGTGGCCCCTCTTCTTTGTCCCAGCGGACTGGGATTGGTTCTATTTTTGTCAGCTGGCTCCTACCTAACCTTTTTTGCCCCGGCAATTTGCAGAGAGCCAGAGAAACCTTGCACTGTTCCAAATCCTATGCAGGAAACTCAAGAAAGGTTCTCCTTCAAGACCACATCTCTCCTTTACTGTGCGATTCCTCTTTCCACCCAAAATGGGCCCCACACCCTCCCTTCCCTTGTTTTCTTCCTCATATCTTCTCTCTTGAAGAGGAGGTTATGAACCACTGTCCCTACTGCCCCCCGGTTTCCTGGTCGCTCTGATCGTCTGTGAAACAGACATCCACGTCGCTTTCGTTGTCGCTCTTAGGGTCCCCTGGCTCTGGTGGGTAACCCTGAGCGCAGTCCTGCTCTTCACTCGCCTTGGCGTGCACGCTCTGGCCTGGGTGGCGGGATTTAACGTGTCTCTCCAAGTCTCGGCGCCTGACCAGCACCTTTCCGCAGAATTCACAGCGATACGGAGTGTTACCTTCGGCGTGCAACCTGATGTGCTTGTTGAGGTTGCTAGGATCGCCGAAGGGACGTAGGCACACTTTACACTTGAGGGGCTTGTAGCCCGTGTGAGTCCGCATGTGGATCTTGAGCCCGTATTTGCGGGAATATAACTTGCCGCAGTACAGGCACAGGTGGCCTGTCTTTGGCTTCCCGCCCACCCCAGAGCCCCCACCCCCGCCACTACCTCCTCCACCTCCCCCGC
>NW_025347706.1:0-1031 GCF_016433145.1 Gracilinanus agilis | reverse complement strand
GTCGGCCTCGGCCGGGGGCGTTCCCGCGGCCCCGAGCCTCCTCGGCATGGCTGGGGTCCGAGAGGCTCCTCCGGCTCCTTCTGCGGCTCCGCTCCGCCGGGCCACGGCCACGGCCACGCGCGGGCCACACCCCCACCCCCGCCCCGGAGGGCCTGGGCGGCGCCGAGCGGACAGGGCAGGGCTCGGCCAAGGGCGGCCCGGCGGGCGGCCGGGAGAGTTACTTTGTAACAATCACCGTCTGCGGTTTCGCCTATTGTTCCGAGCTGGGCGGGCGCAGAGGCGGCGCCCTCTGCTGGCCACAGACGGAAGCGCCGGCGCCCGCAGAGCGGAGCAGGGCAGTGCAGGGCAGGGCAGATCCGCCAGGCCAGCCTCCAGTTTCCCCCTCCGCAGCTCTCCGGGGCAAGCCTGGGGAGGAGGCCCGGGGTCCGAGCCTGCCGCCTCCCCCGCTGCCCAGCTCTAGGGAGGATGGGCAAGCCGGTCGCCTTGGACGGCCTCCGTCTCCTCTTCTGTNTCAGGGCCAGGTCGGCCTCGGCCGGGGGCGTTCCCGCGGCCCCGAGCCTCCTCGGCATGGCTGGGGTCCGAGAGGCTCCTCCGGCTCCTTCTGCGGCTCCGCTCCGCCGGGCCACGGCCACGGCCACGCGCGGGCCACACCCCCACCCCCGCCCCGGAGGGCCTGGGCGGCGCCGAGCGGACAGGGCAGGGCTCGGCCAAGGGCGGCCCGGCGGGCGGCCGGGAGAGTTACTTTGTAACAATCACCGTCTGCGGTTTCGCCTATTGTTCCGAGCTGGGCGGGCGCAGAGGCGGCGCCCTCTGCTGGCCACAGACGGAAGCGCCGGCGCCCGCAGAGCGGAGCAGGGCAGTGCAGGGCAGGGCAGATCCGCCAGGCCAGCCTCCAGTTTCCCCCTCCGCAGCTCTCCGGGGCAAGCCTGGGGAGGAGGCCCGGGGTCCGAGCCTGCCGCCTCCCCCGCTGCCCAGCTCTAGGGAGGATGGGCAAGCCGGTCGCCTTGGACGGCCTCCGTCTCCTCTTCTGT
>NW_025347705.1:0-1035 GCF_016433145.1 Gracilinanus agilis | reverse complement strand
GGCAATTAAGCCTGAAACAGCAAGATCACTACATCCGATTATTAATAACTCTACAGCCCTAAAGAGACCAGGGGAAATGTATTCTTCTGAGGCCTGTAAGATTTACATTACCCTAGGTGAGATGATTGCCCTAGATATGCAGCTGTACACGGTGTGGAGGACAAAGACTTTTGTTTGACAGCCTAAGATTTTATCGCCTCACTATAAAATTCTTCTCCTGGAAGTTTTTGAGCTAGACTGTGATTCTTGAAATTATGAAAAGTTGTACTTAAACTTTCTCAGTCTATGAAAATCCCACATCTGCCAGTCTTCTCTTCTGTGCTTTGACTTTTGAGCCAAAGCAGTTAAATTCTTTGTCTAGAAAAGACCACCAAAGATTGTCCTTAGACTAAGTGGAAAATGGACTGCAACTCTTTTGGCACTTCCTCATTTATACAAATTTTCATTTCTCCTTCCCTCCCTCCCTTTCTTCCTTCCTTCTTTCCTTCCTTCCTCCCTGCCTCCCTCCCTTTNGTTTTCTAATGGCAATTAAGCCTGAAACAGCAAGATCACTACATCCGATTATTAATAACTCTACAGCCCTAAAGAGACCAGGGGAAATGTATTCTTCTGAGGCCTGTAAGATTTACATTACCCTAGGTGAGATGATTGCCCTAGATATGCAGCTGTACACGGTGTGGAGGACAAAGACTTTTGTTTGACAGCCTAAGATTTTATCGCCTCACTATAAAATTCTTCTCCTGGAAGTTTTTGAGCTAGACTGTGATTCTTGAAATTATGAAAAGTTGTACTTAAACTTTCTCAGTCTATGAAAATCCCACATCTGCCAGTCTTCTCTTCTGTGCTTTGACTTTTGAGCCAAAGCAGTTAAATTCTTTGTCTAGAAAAGACCACCAAAGATTGTCCTTAGACTAAGTGGAAAATGGACTGCAACTCTTTTGGCACTTCCTCATTTATACAAATTTTCATTTCTCCTTCCCTCCCTCCCTTTCTTCCTTCCTTCTTTCCTTCCTTCCTCCCTGCCTCCCTCCCTTT
>NW_025347704.1:0-1149 GCF_016433145.1 Gracilinanus agilis | reverse complement strand
ACTGATCATCATATAGCTTTTCAATAGACTTAAAAGATTTCACATTATATAGCTAATTTTCTCTTGTAAGGTGTACAACTTACAACTGTTCTTATGCCCAGTTTCTTTACCTAGAGAATAAGCAACCTTCTTCTCAGACATGGCTGTATTTGAGAGTAGATGGCAACTTCTATATTATATAGATTTAAGTAAGAGATAAAACTGTGAGATTCAAGTGACCCATGTTTCCCACTGTCCTCAGTGTGGAAGAGTTAGGTCAGACAACAGGAACCAAGTGAGCATTCTGTAGGATTGGTTCAAATGACCTTGCTTTAGCTTCTTGAGAGCACTTCTAGTTCCCTATTGTCAGTGACTGCATTTTCTAGCTAATGAAGAAAGACACAGTGAGTAGAGAAAGCAAGAAACTCAAAATACCTGATAGCTATGATCCTAGCTCAGCAAAAATCATGCAGTGAGAGTCTGGCTAGTCAGCTATTATCTTTCCATGATCATCTCTTTCTGTAATAAGTGGTACTAGAGAGAATGACAGGGAAATGCCACCTCTTATAATGAGCATTAAATTGTTTAGCNTAATTAATTAACTGATCATCATATAGCTTTTCAATAGACTTAAAAGATTTCACATTATATAGCTAATTTTCTCTTGTAAGGTGTACAACTTACAACTGTTCTTATGCCCAGTTTCTTTACCTAGAGAATAAGCAACCTTCTTCTCAGACATGGCTGTATTTGAGAGTAGATGGCAACTTCTATATTATATAGATTTAAGTAAGAGATAAAACTGTGAGATTCAAGTGACCCATGTTTCCCACTGTCCTCAGTGTGGAAGAGTTAGGTCAGACAACAGGAACCAAGTGAGCATTCTGTAGGATTGGTTCAAATGACCTTGCTTTAGCTTCTTGAGAGCACTTCTAGTTCCCTATTGTCAGTGACTGCATTTTCTAGCTAATGAAGAAAGACACAGTGAGTAGAGAAAGCAAGAAACTCAAAATACCTGATAGCTATGATCCTAGCTCAGCAAAAATCATGCAGTGAGAGTCTGGCTAGTCAGCTATTATCTTTCCATGATCATCTCTTTCTGTAATAAGTGGTACTAGAGAGAATGACAGGGAAATGCCACCTCTTATAATGAGCATTAAATTGTTTAGC
>NW_025347703.1:0-1083 GCF_016433145.1 Gracilinanus agilis | reverse complement strand
TATATTGACAAAGAGCAAAGCACAGAGTCAATGGCAGACAGTGAGATACAAGCGACCACATGCAAAACTTCAAAGAAAAATAGAAATTGGTCTCAGCATTTGGAAGAACTCAAAAAGAAATTCAAAAATAAAATAAAATAGGTCAAATAAAAATGGGAACAAAAGTGGAGAAAGGAAATGAAAGTAATGCAAAAGAAAATAACTTAAAAATTAAATTGGTCAACTTGGAAAAAGAGGTACAAAAATCCAATGAAGAAAAGAGTCCCACAAAAAGTAGAAGGGACCAAATGTAAAAAGAAGGGCCAAAAGGTCATGGAAGAATTCAGTCTTTAAAAATTGGGCAAATAGAAGCTAATGACTTCATTAAACAAAATCAAAAAATATAAATAGAATAAAACATGAAATATCTTATAGAATAAACAACTGACCTGGGAAATAGATCCAGTAGAGAAAAATTAAGAATTATTGAACTACTTGAAAGTCATGATTAAAAAAACTCTAGCCATAATATTCTATCAAAGAAATTTTATTTATATNAGAAAAATTATATATTGACAAAGAGCAAAGCACAGAGTCAATGGCAGACAGTGAGATACAAGCGACCACATGCAAAACTTCAAAGAAAAATAGAAATTGGTCTCAGCATTTGGAAGAACTCAAAAAGAAATTCAAAAATAAAATAAAATAGGTCAAATAAAAATGGGAACAAAAGTGGAGAAAGGAAATGAAAGTAATGCAAAAGAAAATAACTTAAAAATTAAATTGGTCAACTTGGAAAAAGAGGTACAAAAATCCAATGAAGAAAAGAGTCCCACAAAAAGTAGAAGGGACCAAATGTAAAAAGAAGGGCCAAAAGGTCATGGAAGAATTCAGTCTTTAAAAATTGGGCAAATAGAAGCTAATGACTTCATTAAACAAAATCAAAAAATATAAATAGAATAAAACATGAAATATCTTATAGAATAAACAACTGACCTGGGAAATAGATCCAGTAGAGAAAAATTAAGAATTATTGAACTACTTGAAAGTCATGATTAAAAAAACTCTAGCCATAATATTCTATCAAAGAAATTTTATTTATAT
>NW_025347702.1:0-1045 GCF_016433145.1 Gracilinanus agilis | reverse complement strand
TCCTTCCTTCTCTCTTTCTCTCTCCCTCCTTCCCTCCATTCCTTCCTTCCCCTCCTCTTCCTCCTCCTTTTTCTTCTTTCTCTCTCCCTCCCTCCCTTGTTCTCTCCCTCCATCCCTCCCTCTCCCACCCTCTCTCTTGATCTCTTTTTGTCTATTTCTGTTTCTCTATTTGTCTCTCCGTGTCTCTGCCTGCTTGTCTGTCTCTTAGTCTATTTCTTTCTCTCTGTTTTTATCTCTCTCCCCCTTGTCATTTTTATCTTCTTGGTGTAGAATATATATGTTGGGGGGAGGAAGGGGGTTCCATAAGTGAACTTTATTTCTCAGAAGGCATGGTAGTAAAAAGAAGAGCCTGTCCTTGGACTGTGCAGCTAGAAGCTTTGGCATAATCTAAATAGTCTTTCTTGATTGTCATCTTTTTAAATAATGAAGAATCTCTTTGAACTATCCTTAGGTTGTTAGAGTAAAGAAAGCACTGAGAAGCCATACTGTCCAAGGCCAGGCCTTTGTTTTGAGGTAGNCCTTCCTTCCTCCTTCCTTCTCTCTTTCTCTCTCCCTCCTTCCCTCCATTCCTTCCTTCCCCTCCTCTTCCTCCTCCTTTTTCTTCTTTCTCTCTCCCTCCCTCCCTTGTTCTCTCCCTCCATCCCTCCCTCTCCCACCCTCTCTCTTGATCTCTTTTTGTCTATTTCTGTTTCTCTATTTGTCTCTCCGTGTCTCTGCCTGCTTGTCTGTCTCTTAGTCTATTTCTTTCTCTCTGTTTTTATCTCTCTCCCCCTTGTCATTTTTATCTTCTTGGTGTAGAATATATATGTTGGGGGGAGGAAGGGGGTTCCATAAGTGAACTTTATTTCTCAGAAGGCATGGTAGTAAAAAGAAGAGCCTGTCCTTGGACTGTGCAGCTAGAAGCTTTGGCATAATCTAAATAGTCTTTCTTGATTGTCATCTTTTTAAATAATGAAGAATCTCTTTGAACTATCCTTAGGTTGTTAGAGTAAAGAAAGCACTGAGAAGCCATACTGTCCAAGGCCAGGCCTTTGTTTTGAGGTAG
>NW_025347701.1:0-1047 GCF_016433145.1 Gracilinanus agilis | reverse complement strand
TGGAGAAGTCATAGAAGAAGAGAGACTTGAACTCCAAAATCACTTAAATAAATATACATAAAATTGAAACATTCAGAGACAAAGAAAAAAGGGCATTCTACTAGAGGAAAAAGTTATAGAGTTATGGTAGAGAGAGGAGGCTGCCTTATGAGTCTTTAGGTTTTATTTGGAGGATTAATGGAAAATGAAGTTAGAGTAAGATTATGGATGGGTCTAGAAAAAAAAACCCTCACATTTACAAATCATTTTATGTTTTACAATGTTCTTTATATATTCATTTTCTCATTTGATCCTCATAGCATTCCCATGAGATTACTACTATTAACTCCATTTTACAGAGGAGGAAATTGAGATAATTAAATGACTTGACCAGGTTCACATAGTTAATAAGTATATAAGGAAGGATTTTAACCCAGGTCTTCCCAACTCCAAATTCATTATTCTTTCTATGATCAATCACACAAAATCTTATGCTGAGGACTATGAAATTGGAATAAATTGCAGTATATATATATATANCCTTGAATACTGGAGAAGTCATAGAAGAAGAGAGACTTGAACTCCAAAATCACTTAAATAAATATACATAAAATTGAAACATTCAGAGACAAAGAAAAAAGGGCATTCTACTAGAGGAAAAAGTTATAGAGTTATGGTAGAGAGAGGAGGCTGCCTTATGAGTCTTTAGGTTTTATTTGGAGGATTAATGGAAAATGAAGTTAGAGTAAGATTATGGATGGGTCTAGAAAAAAAAACCCTCACATTTACAAATCATTTTATGTTTTACAATGTTCTTTATATATTCATTTTCTCATTTGATCCTCATAGCATTCCCATGAGATTACTACTATTAACTCCATTTTACAGAGGAGGAAATTGAGATAATTAAATGACTTGACCAGGTTCACATAGTTAATAAGTATATAAGGAAGGATTTTAACCCAGGTCTTCCCAACTCCAAATTCATTATTCTTTCTATGATCAATCACACAAAATCTTATGCTGAGGACTATGAAATTGGAATAAATTGCAGTATATATATATATA
>NW_025347700.1:0-1049 GCF_016433145.1 Gracilinanus agilis | reverse complement strand
GGGGGGGGGTCCTTGGAATACTAAGAGAAGCTTAGAGCTTTCCTCCTCCTCGACCCACTCCCACGAAGAGCATCCTGGGGTATGTAGTCACAGTCACACTACACGAGCTCCTTTACCCAAGATCCAACCTAGGACAGCCACACGGCCTCCAGGTTAGCTTTTTAGGCACAATGAGCCCTGATACTGATTGTGAACATCCATCCCAATTTATGGACTTCCAGAGGCAACCGTCCATAGGAAACAACTACAACTCCCAGCATGCCTCGGCCAATCCTAGAATGGCCAGCTACCCAGCTTCCGCTCCGGCCTCCCGCTAGCCTTCTGGGGCTTGTAGTCTCGGAGCGCGATTCACATAGTCGCTTTCGCTCCCGGCGCGCCGTAGCTGCCGGGCACCTAATAGGGAGCTACGCTACGGAGGCAGCGTAAGGCCGGGTTTCTGGACTCCTGTGTGCGCTCGGCTGGGCTTCTCAGGCTGAGGCAGAGGAAACAGTTTCCAAAGCGGCCAGGCGAGCGGTGCCGNTGAAGGGACAGGGGGGGGGTCCTTGGAATACTAAGAGAAGCTTAGAGCTTTCCTCCTCCTCGACCCACTCCCACGAAGAGCATCCTGGGGTATGTAGTCACAGTCACACTACACGAGCTCCTTTACCCAAGATCCAACCTAGGACAGCCACACGGCCTCCAGGTTAGCTTTTTAGGCACAATGAGCCCTGATACTGATTGTGAACATCCATCCCAATTTATGGACTTCCAGAGGCAACCGTCCATAGGAAACAACTACAACTCCCAGCATGCCTCGGCCAATCCTAGAATGGCCAGCTACCCAGCTTCCGCTCCGGCCTCCCGCTAGCCTTCTGGGGCTTGTAGTCTCGGAGCGCGATTCACATAGTCGCTTTCGCTCCCGGCGCGCCGTAGCTGCCGGGCACCTAATAGGGAGCTACGCTACGGAGGCAGCGTAAGGCCGGGTTTCTGGACTCCTGTGTGCGCTCGGCTGGGCTTCTCAGGCTGAGGCAGAGGAAACAGTTTCCAAAGCGGCCAGGCGAGCGGTGCCG
>NW_025347699.1:0-1051 GCF_016433145.1 Gracilinanus agilis | reverse complement strand
TATCTCAGAGATGAGACTTGAATTTATATATTTCTGTGACCCTGGGCAAGTACATTTACCTCATAGTGCTCTAGGCAGTTCTCTGAGACTAAAGGCTATAGAGAAGGTACCATCCTTGGTTGAGAGAATTTCCTATGCCAGTGAAATCCCAAGGCCAGTCTCTCTTCCTAGGACCTAGCATAATGTCTTATACATAGAAGGCTGAAAAAGAAAGTTTTACTAATGTTCTTTTCCACAGATTAGATTCTTAAGTATTTGTTGAATTTCATTGCTTTGTACTGAATTGAATTTTCTATAAGATCATGAACTTAAAAGAGGGAGAATCATTGGGAAAAACAGTAAAGTAAAAGAAACTTAAATTTTGAGCTAATTTATTAACATTTCTTGCAAGACTTGAATAAATGAAACAACTTTAAAGACAGAACCAGAATCTTTAGCATTTGCCTTTTGTAAAGCATTTTCATTCTAGCAAGTGTCAGTTTCCAATTTTCAACTACCATATCCTAATAAATATATATATNCTGAGATATATATCTCAGAGATGAGACTTGAATTTATATATTTCTGTGACCCTGGGCAAGTACATTTACCTCATAGTGCTCTAGGCAGTTCTCTGAGACTAAAGGCTATAGAGAAGGTACCATCCTTGGTTGAGAGAATTTCCTATGCCAGTGAAATCCCAAGGCCAGTCTCTCTTCCTAGGACCTAGCATAATGTCTTATACATAGAAGGCTGAAAAAGAAAGTTTTACTAATGTTCTTTTCCACAGATTAGATTCTTAAGTATTTGTTGAATTTCATTGCTTTGTACTGAATTGAATTTTCTATAAGATCATGAACTTAAAAGAGGGAGAATCATTGGGAAAAACAGTAAAGTAAAAGAAACTTAAATTTTGAGCTAATTTATTAACATTTCTTGCAAGACTTGAATAAATGAAACAACTTTAAAGACAGAACCAGAATCTTTAGCATTTGCCTTTTGTAAAGCATTTTCATTCTAGCAAGTGTCAGTTTCCAATTTTCAACTACCATATCCTAATAAATATATATAT
>NW_025347698.1:0-1101 GCF_016433145.1 Gracilinanus agilis | reverse complement strand
TATATACATATATATATATATATATCTTCTTCATGACCAATATGGAAATATGCTTTGCATGATATCACATATATAACCTACTTCAAATTATGTCTCAGGGAGGGAAGAAGGGAGAGAATTTGGAACTCAAAATTTTAGAAATCTAATGTTAAAAATTATTATTATAATTGGTAAAAAATAAAATATTGAAAAAAATAAGAGGGGACAACTAGATGGCACATTGGATAGAAAGCCAGGCTTGGAGTTGGGAGGACCTGGGTTCAAATTTGGCAGCTGATAGTAATGAGTGGTGTTCAGATAGTATAGATTTAGTGAATAGATTTATTCTAGATAAGGAAGAAAAGAGACATTGAAGATGAAAGAAAGAGAAAAGATGGTTGAAGGACAATTGAAAGACCAAAGAGAGTGAAGCCCAAGATGTAGTCAATTACATTTTCTTTTCCTATGGAATTGTAATAAGAATAATATTAGCACACATTTATATAGCACTTTACAGATACAAAGTGCTTTCACATACATCATCTTATTTCTTCCTGGTGCCAAAANTTTATATATATATATACATATATATATATATATATCTTCTTCATGACCAATATGGAAATATGCTTTGCATGATATCACATATATAACCTACTTCAAATTATGTCTCAGGGAGGGAAGAAGGGAGAGAATTTGGAACTCAAAATTTTAGAAATCTAATGTTAAAAATTATTATTATAATTGGTAAAAAATAAAATATTGAAAAAAATAAGAGGGGACAACTAGATGGCACATTGGATAGAAAGCCAGGCTTGGAGTTGGGAGGACCTGGGTTCAAATTTGGCAGCTGATAGTAATGAGTGGTGTTCAGATAGTATAGATTTAGTGAATAGATTTATTCTAGATAAGGAAGAAAAGAGACATTGAAGATGAAAGAAAGAGAAAAGATGGTTGAAGGACAATTGAAAGACCAAAGAGAGTGAAGCCCAAGATGTAGTCAATTACATTTTCTTTTCCTATGGAATTGTAATAAGAATAATATTAGCACACATTTATATAGCACTTTACAGATACAAAGTGCTTTCACATACATCATCTTATTTCTTCCTGGTGCCAAAA
>NW_025347697.1:0-1069 GCF_016433145.1 Gracilinanus agilis | reverse complement strand
AAGGAAGGAAGGAAGGAAGGAAGGGAGGAGAGAAGAAAAGAAAGATCTTCACAAATCCATCAAAATAGGTTTGAAATTCATAGCTTAAGTAAAATGATTTTTAAATAACATTATTATCTAGATAAGGTAGCTATTGCAATCTTATAAAACAGAAAACAGATGTGGGTATTGGGAATATAACTGTTACACTCCCTGGAGCCATATTACATTCATTTCCTTTACTTATTTTCAATTCCTAAGATTCTTAAAATTCTCCTGGGGGAATAATAGGAGTTCTATACCTCAGAAAATCTTATCTTGAATACAGATAGAGGAATGAGATAGATCTTGCTTCAACATCTGAAAAACAGACCTAGCTCTGGTAGGGGGATAACATACTTGAACTGATGTAGTATTAAGATAAAAATAAAGATCAAAAGTAGCTGGCAGTTCTTTTCATAAAATAATAATAATTTATGTTAGCAACTATAGAATACTAGAGTTAGAATCCAAGTTTGAGCTGAAAGGGTTCTCATAGCTCATATTCTTCNGGAAGGAAAGAAGGAAGGAAGGAAGGAAGGAAGGGAGGAGAGAAGAAAAGAAAGATCTTCACAAATCCATCAAAATAGGTTTGAAATTCATAGCTTAAGTAAAATGATTTTTAAATAACATTATTATCTAGATAAGGTAGCTATTGCAATCTTATAAAACAGAAAACAGATGTGGGTATTGGGAATATAACTGTTACACTCCCTGGAGCCATATTACATTCATTTCCTTTACTTATTTTCAATTCCTAAGATTCTTAAAATTCTCCTGGGGGAATAATAGGAGTTCTATACCTCAGAAAATCTTATCTTGAATACAGATAGAGGAATGAGATAGATCTTGCTTCAACATCTGAAAAACAGACCTAGCTCTGGTAGGGGGATAACATACTTGAACTGATGTAGTATTAAGATAAAAATAAAGATCAAAAGTAGCTGGCAGTTCTTTTCATAAAATAATAATAATTTATGTTAGCAACTATAGAATACTAGAGTTAGAATCCAAGTTTGAGCTGAAAGGGTTCTCATAGCTCATATTCTTC
>NW_025347696.1:0-3325 GCF_016433145.1 Gracilinanus agilis | reverse complement strand
TGTGTGTGTGTGTGTGTGTGTGTGTGTGTGTGTGTGTGTGTGTGCGAGTGATCATCTTGTATGGCACAGTAGTATGCCATACCAAGCAAATAAAACAACTTGTTTAGCTATTCCCCATTTAATGAATATCCTTTCAGTTTCCAGTTTTTTGCCTCTACATAAAGAGCTGTTATAAATATATACATATGTATTTACATATATTTATACAAATAGGTTCTTTCTCCCTATATTTAAGATCTTTTTGGCATACAGACCTAGTCATGGATCAAAGAGTATGCATGATTTGATGACTTTTGGTCACAGTTCCAGATTGCTCTCTACAACTGTTATATAAGTTCACAACTCTACCAACAGTGTGTTAATGCATTAATTTTTCCACATCCTCTCCAACATTTATCATTTTTCTTTTCTATCATGTTAGCCAGTCTGATGGATGTGAGGAGGCACTTCAGAGATGGTTTGATTTGCATTCCTCTAAACAAAAGTGATCTGGAGCATTTTTATATGGGATTTTGTCATCTGAGAATTGCTTATTCATAACTTTTGACCATTTGTCAATTGGAATATGCTTTTTATTTTTATATATTCAACTCAGGTCTCTATAATATTGAGAAATAAATCCTTTGCCAAGAGATTTGCTATTACATTTTTTCCAGTTTATTGTTTGCCTTTTAATCTCGGTTTCGTTGTTCTTGTTTGCACAGAGACTTTTTAATTCAATGTATTCAAAGTTATTTAACATTTAATAATGTTCTGTATATCTTATTTTGACCAAAATTCTTCCCTTATCCATAGGTCTTAACAGTCACTATTTTGTTCTCCACTAATTTGTTTGTGGTATCACCATTTCTAAATCCTATATCCATTTTGGTACATGACATGAAATAACTCTCCAATTTTTGTTCAAAGACTTTCAGTTAGGGAGAATTCTGCTCCCCTCTTAAGAGGCAATACATTATAATTACAGATAGCTTTAATTTTTAATTTTTAGACTAGTTTTCCTTTTAGCCAACATGAATTTTTCTCTGAAACTTTCATTTATTACTCTTACTGCGAGAAAAATGTTTTTTTTTATGTGATGACAACTATTCCAATACTCAATTAGATAATTTTTTTTTTTAATTTTGCTTTATCCTACAAATCTAAGATTTCTCTTCACCAGACTGAATATCTCCAGGACACTGAACTTATCCTCCTATACTACACTATCAAGGCTCTTTGCCAATCTGGGCTTTTAGATACTCCCAATAACTGTACCAGGATGGACTCCATTGCTTTTCTTATGCGTAATTAGGATAGAGAACAGCCTTTTACTTTTACTATCTTGTTCTTAGATGGCTTGTCTTTTGGGAATAATGATCAAGTTGTTGATTTTATTATTTGACTGTGATTATTTGAAGATGATTATTATTAGATATTTGGGAATAATGATCAAGATAATTAAGACTGTACATTTATGCTTCTTAAATTCCACTCTATTAAATTTGGCCAAACCCATAACCTATCAGCATTTTAATGTATCTAATTCTGATGACTCTGATATTAGTTCTCACATTTAGGTTTTTAATATCTACAAATCTGTTTGATGGTCATTGTTGCCTTTACCCAATTTGTGAATGAACGTCTTCATGCATTATACTAAAACACAACAACTACCCAGCACTTCCCATAGAGCCTGGCAAATAATTGGCCCTTTGTAAATGTCAGTTTACTATCTAGTAAGTTAAAGAGAACACTGCTTCATTGTCCCAAATCAGGTCTTTTCTGATCCTCTTCTCAATTAGTAGCACTTGCTCCCCAAGGGGAAAAAACCAACAAGAACCTTTATATTTATTTTTATACATTTTGTACTGATTTAGTTATGGAGCTAAGTGACATAGAGGTCAAAGCTCTGGTCCTGAATCAGGAAGATTTTCTCTTCTTGAGTAAATCAAGCCTTAAACTCTTACTTAACAATAGAACCCTGGACAAGTTACTTCATCCAGTTTGCCTATTTCCTCATCTCTAAAATGAGCTGACAAAGGAAATAGCAATCCACTCCAGTATATTTACCAAGAAAAACCCAAAAGGACCATAAAGGTATCTATGAGATAAAATGACCAAAAAGCCAACTAAACAACTTAAAATCGAACAGCAAGAAGATATTATAGACACACTTATACATTGTATGTGTACATATATACACACATACGTACTTACATATATGTGTATATAACTTATGTATGTATGGATTGATGTTGCCTTAGTCACGTACATTTTTTAAAGAAAGAACAATTTTCGTTTTTATCTTTGTGTTCCCAGCCTTTAATATAGTGCCCAGAACATGGAAGACACCAAGCATGTAGTAATTTGCTGACTAAATGTTGGGGGTAGGCTATGCAAATGATGAGTTAGTGGCTCTCTTTTATAATTTCTTATGTAACCAACAATTGTGGATATAATCATACCATGAGACTCTGCCTAATTTGGTATAAATGATGTTCTATCTCATGAAGTGAAAAAATTGACCTACTTTGACCAAAAAAAAACAAAACAAACAAACAAAAAAAACACCATCTATGCTTAACAAGGGAATTCAGTGTTGTCATTAAGATTAGATGACAATGAAAAGATGCTTTGCCTGGGATAAATGAATGAGATCCCTAGTCAGCTAAGACTCTCAAAAGATGAATAGTTTAATTTCTTCCACTTTGAATTCATATTATTGATGTTATAAACAACTTGGCTTAATCAACCCAAATCATAGACTATCACAGATTTGAAAATAATACTCTTGATGTTTGTGCTACTGAAAGATCTAAAAAAGCTTTTTTTGAGTGACACAGGAATGAATTCAGAGCCCCACAGTCCCATGTGTCCAGTCCTGTACTCCTGTTTACATGCAGTTCTTGGGTTACATCTCACTAATATGCTTTAAATTTTGGTAGAAATATTCTCTGGTCTGTTTTTTTTTTCACCAGAAATGGTTTCTCTCAGCCACTACTCTTAATGTTTTTCTTTTCTTTACTTCTTGCAGTTTAATCCTTAATTCTTTATTTTGATCAACTTTCTAAATATTTCCAACACTTTAATCATTTCTCAGTTACTATTTTCCAGTCCATTAATCATTTTTATATCTCTGCACTAGACTTGCTTTGCTTTTCCTAAATATTTTAAAAAAATGTTAACAGCTCAAATGTGCACATTTCAATCAGGATCCTGTCTTGAGTGCAGTGGCGATTTGATTTGTGGGTAGGTATGTGTTATTTAACTGAAACATGGAAATATCATGTATCTTTCAGAGTATTCTACTCAAACAACATATATTAACATATATATATATATA
>NW_025347695.1:0-16565 GCF_016433145.1 Gracilinanus agilis | reverse complement strand
TGTGTGTGTGTGTGTGTGTGTGTGTGTGTGTGTGTGTGTGTGTGTGTGTGTGTATGTAACATCATCTCCCTTCTCTGTGCCTTCCATGCCTGAAATTTACTTCCTTCTCATCTCTAGCTTTTAGAATCCCTTGTTCCCTTCAAACTCTGATGAGTTTTCAGATCTTTCCTTTTCACATCTCTCCAGGTGCTAATGCCTTCAAGTTATATTGTATTTATTTTGTTTATACTCATCTGCGTATATGTTATTCCCCCTGATAGAATATGGAATATAAGGAATACAAAGAATAAGTTCCTCAAGGACAGAAACTATTTCATTTTTGCCTCCAGTGTCAACAAAGGTATCTGTCTCAAAGTAGCTGTTTAATAAATGCTTCTTGGTTGATTTCCAGAAACTAGGTGGATCAGTGGATATGATGAAGATGGGAGGTACTGGGTTCAAATATGTGCTCTGCCATTTCCTAGCTGTGTGACCCTGGGTAAATCACTTAACCCCAGTTGTCTGATGCTTATGTCTCTTCTGCCTTGGCACTTATACTTAGGATCCATTCTAAGAGAGAAGGTAAGGGTTATTAAAATATATACATATATATTTCTAGATCATCCGTTCATTTTTGGAATCCTGCTTTACTCTGTCCCCAAGGGTAATTATTTCTCTCTTTTACAAAGTTATTTAGTCAGTCCAAACAACAAAACTAAATAATCATGCATTTATCATTCGTTACACTTAGTGTTATGTAATGAATATTACATATAGTATGATCATAGCATCTCATTAGTTTTCCCTTCTGTATCCACTTCTGTTTATTCACAGAATCACAGAGTTTGAGTGTTGGAATGAACCTCAGCTGGCTCTGTATTTGAATTTTTCTTTGAAAATTATGTCATGATAATGGTATGTGTATTGGTTTTTCTTGGGCTTTCTTCAATTCACATTATTTAATGTAAGGCTTTCCAAATGTGTTTATATTCCTCATATTTATCATTTTAATGGCACTGTAGTATTCCATTATATTGCTCTGCCAAAATCTATTTATCTCTTCACCAACTGTTGAACATTTAGATTTTTCTATTTATGTATTATGCTATATGTGCACGTAAATAGATACACTTACCTAAATGACTTGGCTCCTAGTCCAATGACTATTGGTGTGACTTTAGACAATTCACTTCATATCTTTAGACCTCAGTTACCTCTTCTGTGAAAACTGATGATCTCAAAAGTTTTCTCCAATTTTGGTATTCTATTATTCAAGTCATCATTCTATTTCTTAGTTTGCTAACATTTTGGATGTTATGACTATCATTTTTTCCTGTGTTTTTTTTAGTTACACATAGAAACAATTTTCAACAATTGTTTTGCAAATCAAATTCTCTCCTTCCCTTCTTCCCCTTCCCCATCCTCAGATTTGATACAGGTTAGCTATCATTCTATGTATTTCCATATCCCTCATGTCATTAAAAGAAGATATCCATAGATGACTAACATTTCTAATGCCATATATCTCTGGCATGGTGAAGAGAAGGTTGGCCTTGGAAGTCAGGAAGATATGGGTTTAATCCCTACTGTGTAACTCTGCTCAAGTCACAGAACCTCTTAGTGCTCCCAGGGAACTCACTAAGACTATAGGTTATTTACAGATTTGCACCAGTGGAAGGAGTTTATTATGCTGTTGAAGTCTCAAGCTTGGACAAAAACATATATACACACCATACAGATAATATGAATAGTAGATATCTCTTTAACATCTCGGGTTATATTCTCAGTAATGGAATTTTTTTTCCTTTTTTTTGATTCAAAGAGATTTTCCTTTTTTTAATTCAAAGATATTTTCTGGTTTTTTTATTCAAAGATATTTTCCCAGTTGCATGTAATAATAATTTTGAACATTTGTTTTCCAAAATTATAAGATCTAAACCATCTCCCTCCCTCCCTTCCCTGTCCTCACTCAGAGATGGTAAGCTATCTGATCTGAGCTATACATGGATTATCATGCAAAACACGCTTCCATATTGGTCATTGTCATAAGAGAATACTCCTACAAGATCAATCCCCCAAATAAAACTGTAAATACACTGATGGGAAAGAAAGTCTGCTTTGATCTGCATCTGACTCCAACAGTTCTTTCCTTGAAGATGGAGAGCAATCCTTGTAATAAGTTCTTTAGAATTGCCCACGATCATTGCATTGCTGAGCATGACCAATTTTTCACAGTTGACAGTAATAGAATTTTTGTGAGCCTTTTATGTTGCCACATTACCCTGTGAAAAGTTTATACCAATTCATAATTTCAAGAAGGGGGTTTTTTTCCTCCCCAAAAATGCCTCCCTTTCTTTACTTTCACTCTCACCTGTTACCCATAGGGAAGAAATTCAAGTGGATTTAATTTACTAATTACATGCATAAACATCAGAAACTGACCAGCAACTCGTGATATGAGTTAAAGCTGTACTGACTGACTCTCTCCAGACTCATTATTTTCACTTCTACTGGTGACTTCCTCTAGAAGCAAAGGCAAATCTTTCACCTCCTCCCGGGCTAACAGTCATGATTGCCTTCCCCACCTGTTGATTCTTTAGACCATTTGCAGAAAATCTTCCTACTTCAGTAGTGCTGGCACATCAAAAACTAGAACAGCCATTTACAGAGCTAGAAGAAAGGTTGGAGATCATTTAGTTATAGCCTTTCTTTCTATAGATGAGAAAACAGACCCAGAGAGATGAAATGACTTGCCTGAGATCACACAGGTAGTAATTCATAGAATTTGGACTAGAATGCAGGTCTCCTGCCGGCCAATAGAGTACTGCTTTCATTATATCCTGCCCTCTCTCTAATTGCACTGCTTGGGAGCTTCAGCCCCGATCTCTCCCAGGGGTTCATTGCCCTGGAATTTTCTGATGAGAGGCCAGAAAGGAAGACAGGTCACTGTCTGCTGCTCAACCTTGCATCCGCCCTACACCAGAGTTTCTCTGCATCAGAGATGGCAGTGAGTGGTCAATCAAAAGAACAAAAATGGGAGCTTAGCTTCCTTCCTACCATTTGGAAGTTTTGTCTCTCCCTCCATTACCTTATTTAATTTATCCAGTCATTAGTTAAGGAGTGTATAATTTCTCAGCTTACAATTTAAAACTATTTTAAAACTCTGTTTTTATATCTTTATTTCTCCTCATCAATTTTTTCTTTTCTAGCTCATTTCCAGTACTGTCCTTTGAGTTTCCTTCCTGATATCTCATTCCCAAAATATGGATTGTCCACTGACTGCATAGTTTTCTTGAGTAGTATTCATTGGCTTTAACTCACACCTGATGCCTCCTGTTATGGACACTGATAGGTTAGGTGGAATATCATCATCCATTGGAGGAGGGCAGGGTAGTTGTTTAGCTTCAGCCTTGGGAATTGACAGCCAGTAATGGTTGACATGAAGTGGCATTCAAGAGAAGTGATTGATGTTCTAGGTTCCACCAGCAATTTGCTGGGTGACATCCAATAAGTCATTCAGCTATCTAGTGTCTTACTGTGTTTTTTCACTTCTGTAAAATTACCATCACTTTGATGTAGGATCATAAAGTAACGTTCCTCAGATTATGTTTCATAAATAAAATAGAATACATTATATATTTGCACAAATGATCCTACCCATTCTCCATGACTTTAGTAAATGCTTTCCTTCTCTATATAGTAGAATTTCTAGCTTTCTTCAGATTATAGTTCAGCTACCACCTTCTGCATGAGACTTTTGGATTCCCTCTGGTATTAGCACTCTCTCCCTCTTTAAAGAAATAATTTGTTTTATGGTTTTGTTTAAATTTCCATGTATCTTACCTCCTCCTTACACTCCCCTCACCAAAGAAGGCATCCCCAGAACAACAACAACAAAAAAGAGTATATAAAGTATGCCTTTCTTGTTTCTATTTTCAGTTCTTTCTCTGGAGCTGGACATTCACAAGTTATTCTTCAAATATTATTTCTGTGGCCATATATAATATTCTCTTTATCCTACTCGTTTTACTCTTCATTATTTCTTTTTTGTCTTTCCAAGTTAAAAATAATAACCTGCTCATCTATGAGGACAGGGTTTGGGACTTGTTTAATCTTTATATTTTCTTTCCTGTTGCACTGAGCATATTCTTTGATAAATTCTTTAGATCTCTTCCAAAATTGTTTTATGTAGGTTCAGGTCCAAGGCTTAGATGGTATATCAGGGATAGCTAGGTGGCCCTGAATCTGGGGTCAGTAAAACCAGTTTAAATTCTGTCTCAGATACTTGTGAGCTTTGTGAGCTGAGCAAGTTACTTAACTTCTTTCTGCCTCAGTTCCTCATCTCTAAGATGGGCATAATGATCATCCCTGCTTCACAATGTTATTGGGAAGGTAAGCCTAGATAATTCTTGTAAACATGCTTTGCAAACCATAAAATGCTATAAATATGCTCGCTCTTCTCACGATCTAGTTTTTGGAGAGCAAGGACTTTTTCAGACCTGTGTTTACTATGCAAGACTGAGAGCAGTATTTAATGCTTTTTTTAATGATGACGATTTAAGGTTTACCCAAGGGTAAAATTTGAGGGCACTGATGATAAAGTCTTTTCACGAGTTTAGCTCAGCCAGATCCTGCTTCTCCAAATATTTATTCACTTTACAGAGCTGTTCCTGTCATTTAAATTAGCTGCCACCAGGTGGAGGCAGTCACAGTCTGAAAAGCAAGGTGTATATTTGTTTGCTTGGAGTAAAGAATTATTATACTTTTCCCAGCCATTACACATCTACATATCTACTTGTCTTTATCTTTCTATCCATAAAAATAGAAATAAAACACCCATCTATTGTTATTTAAATGGTTGAAATTATTATGCAAATCTAAATAAAATTATTAAATTTAATAAATGTTTTATTAATAAATAAATATTAAATTGAAAGAGTAATTAATCCAAAAACAAATTGCATTAAAACAAATTCCAAAGCAAAAAATATTCATTTGTAATTATTGATGAATTAATAATTCATATTATTTCAGAGACACCCTCCTGACTCTTTTTCTATTACTTGGATTCCTAGAGAGACTAGACCATTTTTATTCACTTATTTAACTGTGTTAACATTTTGCCAGGGGTTGTACTAGCTACCAGATGCCTGGGTATGTGGTTGATGTTTTTGTCTTATCTAGAGAACACTTCTTTTTATGTTGACTTTCTGCCAAACTTCCTTCTCCAAGCATTATGGTATCTTCGTTCTAACTGCCACTGATTTCTTTGTTCAGTCTGTGATTTATTAGCTATTTCTTTTTCTCTAGTTAGAAGCCCTATTCCTCTCCTAGTCAAAAGCCCTGCCCCATTCCTTTGAAATTGAGAGCTGAGAAAATGCCATCTCTGACTAATACTAGGAGACTTTATTATTTTGAAAAGCAGACTGAACAACAACAAACGGTATCTAAAAGCACTTCTTAGGAACAAAGCATAGATTTGAGACTGGGGCTTCTACAGTGAAATCTTTTATGATTTTTCCATGGCTATTAGTGCCTTCCCCTCAGAAAGAGTATGTATATATTTTCTATATATTTTGCATATACTGATATAGATTTATATAAACTTTTATGTGCAGCTAGGTGGTGAAGTGGGCAGTTCCAGACCTGGAATCAGGAAGACTCATCTTTCTGAGTTCAAATCTAGCCTGCCATTTACTAGCGGTGCGTCCTTGGGCAAATCACTTAACCCTGTTTGCCTCAGTTTCCTCATGTCAGATGAACTGGAAAAGAAAATGATAAACCATTCCAGTATCTTTGCCAAGAAAACCCCAAATGGCGTTACGAAGAGTCAGACACAACTGAAATGACACAACCACAAAAATATATATAATTTGTATGTACATGTACTTTGTTTATTTGTATGTATACTACATATATACTTATATATCCTTTGGCTATGAACATGGGTCATCTGAAGGAATAGAGCTATTGTATTTTTGTCTTCATTTCTGGCTGCAGTCTGGTACATAGTTAAGTGCAAAATACATGTTGATTGATTGATTGGTGGATGGGATTGCTGAGACATTGTGAATGATATTTAAAAGGTCTAGGAGAAGGACAAATATTGCTCTCATATTCAAGAAGGAAGAGATGAGAACCAGTAGATTAAAGACCAGTAAGCTTGACTTTGATTCCTGAGAAAATTCCAGAGCATATTATTAAAGATACAGAGAATATTTGGAAAAGGAGGTGATGATTAGAAAGACTTAACATTGTCTTCATCAAAAACAAGTCATGCTGGACTAACTTTCATTTATTTTGTTGACAGATTTAAATAATTGGTAGATGAAGGGAATAGTTTGTTTAGATTTGAAAAAAGTGATCAGGTATTTTGTGGTAAAGATGGAGAACGGTGGGCTAGATAATGGCACAAAAAGATGGATGCAAAACAGACAGGATTTTTAGGAAATAACATTTTAGAAGATTTGAAGTTTTATAGTACTTAACATCCTTGTATCACTAGTCAGGCCAACGAGGCATTTGCTATATGCTTCCATGTATTGCTTAGTTTGCATGTGTTTTCCCAACTAAATGGAAGACTTCTTGAGGTAAGGGAGCTTATCTCACAATTTTTCTTAAAAATCTGTTTGAACAGAGCTTTGTATGTGTTTAATATTTGCTGACTTTAAAATTTTAAAAAGTCCCACACTTATTTTAGAGTTTTAAAAATAAAAATGTGATAGCTATTTTAGGCATCTGCCTTTTGTTTTTCAAAAATACTCACTCCACCCCACTCCCAGGTTTAGGCTTTCAGTATAATAGTAGTATCTTCTGTTCTTATAATGTGTTTAAAGAGTGTTTTCCACAACAACTCTGAGCAGATATCAAACCAATTTTATGCCTTTGATTTATTGCAAGACTTTTCAAAGAAGGTCCTAAGGGTCCTTGCTGCCTTGAACAATGCCAGAGGGCAACATGGGTCAAAGGGTTTTCAATTGTGGACAAAAATCCATGCATATTTCTGAGAAAATAAAGGAAGCACAATGAGAATCAGAAGAACACATCACTTTAATGGACTATTCTTTTTGATACCAGAGTAAGTGGTTTTTTCTGATAGCTAATGAAGAGGTTCTAGTTTATTTCCTTCCCCCATCCCTCCAAAGGATCAAACTTCTTTGCAAATAATTGGCTTCTTTTGTTTGTCAATGATATAAAAATGGAGGACTGACCCCATGTTTCTACAAACACACATATGCTTCCAGGGGAAAATACTTCCTCATCGTCATCTTCCCCATCCTTAGCCTCTGAGTCCTTCTGGATCAGCAGTGATATTTAGCTGTATAAAAAATTCATAAAACCCAAATGACTGGAAAGCATTTTGCAAATGTGAAGTGCTGTGAATTACCTAGATAATTACCCAGATATCAGCAGCTTTGCTGGTAATGGAGGAAGAGAGGAGGGAGGGAGTGGAGGAATGGGAGTAAATTTTGAGTAGCCAGCATTATTCTTTTTAAACAGCAAGCAAGAGATAATACTACATATGTTTTATAGTGTCACAGATGTCTCTGCTTTTAAGCCTTAAAAAGGTATACTTTGTATATGTTGTGTGATTATTTTAAAAATTACTACTTTAAAATTGTGAATCATTTAATTTCCAGTTCTAAAAATCTGTAGCTCTGTTCTCAAAGTGTTGTCTTGGATTGAAAATATTTCTTTGGCTAACAGGCAAGGAGGCTGTAATAAGCCCTTAATAAAGGCTTTCACTGATCATAAAATCTAGTAAGAAAGGATCTTAGAGGATGTGTGCTCCAGTCTTCCACCCAATACAGAAATCATTTCTATGCTATACCTAACAGGAATTCCTACAGCCTTTTGAACATTCCCAATGATGTGTCACCCTTGTTCAAGGCAACCCACCTCCTTTTTTTTTGGACAACTCTAATTGTTACACAGTTCTGCTTGTACATTCCTATAACTTCTATCCTTTGGTCAAAGTCCATTGAAGCCAGTTATGTCTTTCTCTGAGTCATCTCTTCTTTTGAAATCATCCACTTTATCCTTCAGACGATTTCCAGATTCTTCTCAGCCCTGTTCCCTTTTCCTTTCTTTGTTTTAACCCTCCTAAAATGTATATACCCAATATATAAATACCCAATACTCTAGAAATGATCTAACCAATGAGGATTGTGTCAGTCCTGTTATCTCCTTTAGAGTGAATACCATACCCCTATTGAGATCATCCAAGTCGTCTTTAGCTTTAAAATTTTTTTTTTGTTTGACTGTCAAATGAGACACTTTTGACATATATTGAGTTTTGTGGTTTATTAGAAATCATGTGTCTCTTTCCACTAGAACTGCTGTTTAACCGGGTATCTCTCTTTTAGTATCTATGCATCTGGAACTGTTGAACCTAAGTGAAAAAGTTGACATTCATCACTGGTACATTTCATCTTTGTTCATTTTGTCTTCTGTTTTAAATTTGAAAAACCTATCTTCTTGGTTACAAATGTTGCCCAGGCTCCCAGGCTCACATTGAATGACAAAACACTCATCTAGAGTTTGCCAAAAACAAGTAGAAGCAATGTGATTCAAGATCTCCTTGGAGGGAGAATGACATAATTCAGAGGAGGAGGCTGTGGCAGGTTGTAGGCAGTCTTGACCTGAGTGGCTGTGGGCTGCCTTCAGTCTGAGGATCCCTCTGGAGGATTTGGCTATTGACATGTAAATTGGTTTCTGGGAGGGAAGTCCAGTAGTTGTTTTGCCCCAGCTGTCCCTCCCTCCTCCCCAAACCCCCTCCCTCCCTCCTACACATTGTCACTCCTTTCACACAAAGCTTTTTCACATAGGGAGGTGTTTTGCCAGCCCTTTGCTTTCTGTGAGGGTTTCAGGCAGTTCTAGCTTCGGATTCTGTGGCAACAAATCCCTGTGAGTATCAACACTTTTATAAAACTGTTCAATTTGGGTCTGTGATTGTAAAAGGAAAAACTCTCCTAGCCACATGCAATGGGGGAGTTTTAATTTTTTTGTAGCTTTTTATAGTGATCGGTTATCCCCTTGGCTTAGTTAAGGACCATTTTAGGATTGGGAAATAAAGATTAATCATAGATCTTTTTTTTAAAAAAAAGATTTGTTTGAACTGAGAGTATGGAGTATTTATAAATGTGAATTGGATTCTCAGGTCAGAATGCTTTCTGAATATAGATGATTTTAATTTTCTGATAGAGAAATGTAATTTTGAGTACTTTGTTTTAGAAAGTCAACAGCAGTGTTCTTATTAAAGAAATGAAGGGGGGAAATCTACTGTGGAATATATTACAAGACAAACTGCTGCCTCAGAATAGAGGCTTCTTCCCTCCACTCCCACTGAAACTTTTAATGCAAGAGATTATAAAGCAAATTTAATACCTTAAAGTAAAATGGTCCCATTATAAAAAACTCACGTTTTTCTCCAGGAGGGGAATGATGTTTATCATCTTAAAAAGATAAAACCTGGACATACCTATCTTGTTGAATCCTGCCCTTCACAGACCAAAAAGAAATACTTAATGATTTAAATTGTGTTTCATATTTAGAGTAAATACTGAACCAGATTTAGAAGATTTTTGTGAGAATCTTGAAATAAAAAAAGTCTTATTTGATAAGTGACCTCTTACTTGATGGCCATCTGCTTTGAACTGTGATATTTTAAGTGATGTTCTGTGAAGTAGGGGAGAGTGTATTTTAATTTTTATGTGGCTCTTCAGAATGTGCCATCTCCTAGATTTGAGGAAAGAATGTTTTTAAAAGAATAGAAGAAAATTATTCATAGGAGCTATCCCATCTTGCTTTAAAATAGCCAAGTATTAAAAGTATATGTTGAACATACAGAGTAGTATAAACTTAATTAGAATGCTCAAGATTTTTAAAATAAAATTTGAGTGTATTTCTCATTAGACAAACTCAGGTTCAAATAATAGTCAACAGTATAATTGTAGTTAATATCCTGGCATTTTTATGTTAGATGTTTATTTGCATTTTGTTAGTCTAGCAGCATCACTGTTGCTTTAAAAAAAATCCACTTGGATTTGTAACATTATTGTAACCTAGAGTGTGTCAAATTGAATCTGGATTAAAAATCCAAAATTTGTATCAAAAATACTTTAAAAAATAAGAATATCTAAAAAATACTTTTTACTGTATAAAAACTTTTAAATATTCGGTAAGAATATATTTCATTCAATAAGAATTCCTTAAAGTCAATTTTTTAAAATTTTAAATAGCTGATACAGGCTATATAAACTGGGCAAATACATCACCCTTTGTTCAGTGAAAAAAAAAAGAGGAATTTGAGAGTCATAGGGTCTGAATTCAAATTTGGCTCACTACTTAATTGTGTGACCATAGGCAAATCATTTAACCTCCTTGAGTCTTCAGTCTCCTCCTCTGCAGAATGAAAGTGTTTGTACTCAGTGATCTCTAGGGTCTAGTTCTGACAGCCTATGAGTTATTGATTTATTGACTTCAGCAAAAGTTAGATGTATTTAATCCTGCCCTTCACACAAGTCCTGGTCTGTTGTTGCATGGGGAGAAGGCTTTAGTGGGTCTTACCAAATAAGAAGGACTTTAAGTTTAGAAAGTAACATTTTATCGTGGTAAGACCACTGGCTCTGGAGACAGAAGACCTGTGTTCAAATCTCCCCTTTGATGTTTACAATCATCATTTCTTTGTTCAAGTCACTTTAATCTCTCTACATGGAAGGATCCTTATCTGTAAAATGACAGACCTCTCTGTGACTGCTGAAATTCCTTCCAACTTTGATTCTGTGATTTGGGTGCAGTGACCGGTCTGTTTCCTGAAGACCAGGCTAACTTATAGCAGAAAGAATCATCAGCAGGTTGGCCACAGGGATGAGATTTTCTGCTATCTTAGCCCAGGAAGTCCATCAACTAAGATGTGAAAAAGGTTGCAATCTTCATCAGTGGAGGAAGTTCCACCAATGAAATCCCAGGTCTTTGAATTATTGAAGTAGGTCTAATGCTTTGCATCCAAGGAAATCTTTGTGTGACACTAAAGAGTTGAGTTGAAGTTAGTTTGGAACTTAGTAAGAACTTTATTCAACTTACGTGATAGAGTTGAATAAAGGACGCTCATGATATATCACAGTGTTGGCCCTCTAAGATGACTTTAGAGCTCATCTAGTACAGACATGATCTATCCAGAAAGCCAAGACTTGTCTCGTTGAGGCATGTCAAATTAACTCTGTTAAAGAGAGATGAGTTTCTAACAGCCCCAGGGTCCAACAAAATGGAGAGGATACGTTATAGTGGAAAGAGTACTGACTGTGGAGTCAAATGATCTGGCTTCAAACTGTATGACCTTAGACAAAGGGCAAGTCAAATAAATTACCTGAGTTTCAGTTTGCTTTTCTGTAAAATGAGAAGACTGTACTAGATAGCCTCTGAGGTCCCTTATAGCTCAAGATCTATGGTCCTTTGAAAATATTTATGTGGCTTACCATGGAAAACTGAGGAATCTTCTTTTGAGAAGAGATAATCTTGTACATGAGTGATATGCCTCCAGGATTTGGCATCTGCCTTCTTTTGTTGATTATTTTTTTCAGTGTCTTAGATATAAGCTAGGTGGCATGCTATCAAATCTGTGAATGAGTTAAAGCTGGGAGGAAGACCTAACACATTAGATAACAGATTGAGATCTCAACAGGGTTGAACCACAAGCAAAATCCATAAGATAAAATTTAATAGTGCTAGATTGTAAAAATTTTACACTTGGGTTCAAAAAATCAATGACACAAGGGCAACAATTCATGTGAAAAAAAGAACTGGATGCTTTACTGAACTGAAAATTCGATATCTGTCAAAAGCATGACATGTTAGTGCCATTCCATCTCCTCAGAAATAGTGGTGTTAAATTGCCTTGCTAGAAGAATAGTACCCAGAAGGATGGAAGTGCTCGTTTTGCTGTACTTGCCTCAGTCAGCCATGTTTGATGCCACATGTTAGAACATTTGTAAGATTATTTAAAATGATCCAAGTCCTTAGACCTGAAGGGATTTCCTTCCTAAGTTTAGAGTCATAAAGATCGTCTGGTCCCAGAATCTCAGAGTTGGGAAGGTTTTTTGAGATTATCTTGTCTATTTCTTCCTTGATAAGAATCCCCACTACAAAATACCCAACAACCTGTCATCCAACCATTACTTGAAGATCTCTAAGAAAAGGAGATCCTACTACTTTTCAAGGCAGCTCTTTATACTTTTGGATAGGTCCTAGTGATAGGAAATATTTCTTTACATTAAACCTAAATCTGCTCTTTGTAAGCTGATACCGATTGCTTCTGGTTTGCCCTCTGGGGCCAACATGATTAATGTTATCACTCTTCCACAATACATAAATACTTTTAAGATATCTATCATGTCCCACACCTTCATTCTTTAAATAAAATAAGTGAAATCCTAAAAGTTTGGCTAACTTACTGAAGCGACACTATGACAGCCAGAATCTGAATGCAGATCCTTAGTCTCCAGATCCAGTAGTTTTTGTTATAACGTGTTAATTCCTTGAGTGTATCCAGAAGAGAGTGACCAGGATAATGGAAAACATACCATAAAATAAACAGGCTTCAGTAGAATGAATTATAGATGTTTAGTATGGAGAAGGGAAGATTTAAGATTGATATGGTAGCTGTCTTAAAATATTTATATTAGCACGCAAAACCTATTTCCACATTGTTCATTTTTGTAAGTGACTAATCTTATAAAACCAAAACCCCAACACATATACCCAAATAAACAAGTGAAAAATTGCATGCTTTCATCTGCCTTCCAACTCCAACAGTTATTTCTTTGGAGGTGCAGAGGATTCTTTGTCATAAGTCCCTCAGAATTCTCATTCTGTATTGTATGTAGAAATGTTCTCTTCTTTTTTGGATGTTAAATTTTGAACATAATTTCAAAAAACATACACACATGCCAACTGAAAATAAATTATACAGAATCAAGGTTTTTTTTTGCTATTTCATTTTTTTACTCTTTTGTCAAGTTTGCATCCAGGAATGAGGCAAGATGCCGGGGTACCTTCAAAAGCAGGAGTGTGTATTCAGCGTTGGGTTCCTTGGGTGTTGTTTTCCATCAAAGGGGAAAATTGGTCTCTCTGAGAGGTAGTATGGATGAAATCAAAGGTTTCCTCAGTTGCCACTCCCCACTCTCCAAATGAACACAAATGCTGTTGCTAGCAAATGGATCCTATGCTTTGTACACATTTTGGGGAGATCTTGGTAAGATGTGGTCCTGCTATGTGGTCCTATCATCACCTCTACCCTGGGGATTAAATGGGGACTTTGTTTCCATGATCTTGATTTGGCTATTTTCACAGTCCCAAAGGTGTCACCTTCTATTTTAGATCCATTTCATGTATTGATTCTAAGGTAGAAGAGCAGTAAAATCTCTAAGTAATGGGAGTTAAATGACTTGCCAGGTTCATACAGCTAGGAAGTGTCTGAGGTAAATTTGAACTTAGGACCTCTGATCTCCACAGCTGGCTTTCAGTCCACTGTGCCACCCAGCTCCCCTCTATCCAAGGTGATTTTTTAAATAACCCAGGAAACTCTTGACGGAGAGAGGAATTTAAAATAAAATAAAAGGAGCATGTAATTGTTCTCATTGAAGCTTTGGGCATTTCACTCCTTACTCAGGTGGAAAAATGATTTAGTTGTAACAGAATATATACCTCAATCCTATGATATCTGAGTTCCTGACTGGTTTTGAGTATTTAAATGATTTTTATATGATTACGAAATGTTATGATTTTCTACAAAAGTGATTTTAAAAGGGCTGCCTCCCTTTTCAGACTGAGATAACATTAAAAAAATACAGAAGAGTTTTGGGGGCAGATGGAGGGGGCTTCTGGCTTAGCAAGCCTTGTTAGGGACTTGTGTTATTTTAATTATAGATGAGTTTTGATTATCCAACTTTGAGTTATTCACAGCAAGCTTTTAATGCAGCCAGGTCTGTCTTTGACCCCTCTTTAATGTGTTTCTGAGCCTGCTCAATGAGTCAATCCACAGACATTTATGAAGTACTGAGTAGGTGCCAGGCACGTGTGCTGAGTTCCAGAGGGTACGAAAGAAAGGTGAAAAGAGTTCCCCTCAAAGAGCTTCCAGTGAGGGAGACATCACTCAGCAAGATATGTACAGAGAGGGGGAAGGTACTAGCAGCTTTTCAGTGAAGGGACAAAAAGTCATTTTGTACTAGACTTTGGCAGGTGTGATTAAAGAGATCAATATGCCATAAAAACACATCACAGAATGCATTCTGAAGCCAAAAAGAAATTATTTGGGAATTATTATGCTGCTGCTTCTCTCCATTAGCTTGAATGATCATCACATGTGAAACAGAGAAGAGAGGAATGAATGTGATGCCTTTGGTGCTTACTGGGCTTTAGAGCATCATACAGTTAGAGCTGCTAGGGGACTTGAGACCATCTTGTCTAACCTGCTCTTTTTACAGATGAAGAAACTGAGGCAAACAGGGTTAAGGGTCACACAGTTTTTGAGGCCAGATTTGAACTGAGGAAGATGAATCTTCCTTATTTCAGGTCCAGCACTTTATCCACTGTGCTCCCCAGCTGCCTCTAGGATTTGATTTGAAGTTTTCCTGATTCCAGCTCCAGTATCCTTTCTATTTGTCCATGTTGCCTTAATTACAAAAGGTCATGAAACTGGGTATTGTGTTGCTATCAATGAGGTGACCATCAAATGGTGAGCCAGTGCTTCTCAATCCTTTATGACAAGCAGTCTTTCTCTTCTGAGTGTGTAATCCAGTGATGGGCCAGATTGGGGGGGGGGGGGAACCTGAAATGTTCTATCTGGAAGCTCCTAATCTGACGAATAAAATGAATAGGATACAATACAATGAAATTTCTAAAGAGTTGCCTTAGAAACAGACTGACAGATGAGCATTTCCTTTCCTTTGGCCCCCTCTTTAAAAAGTTTGCCCATTACTGGTATAATCCCATAGGTTGTTGTTGGAGAAGTATATAGCCAAATTAGGCTAGTAGTCTTTAAGAATCCCTGCCTCACCAAAGTTTAAAAGGGAAAGTGTTAGATGCTAATGTGTTGGCCCAGGAGCCTTGGAGCCACTTTGTTCTGGAGAAATCCAAAGTACCCCCATGCTTCATGACCTTAGCAAGCCACTTAGCCTCTCTAGCTTCATCTTCCTCATCTTCAGAATGATGGAGTTGGACATGATTTCCAAGGTCCTTTCCACATCTAGATCTTACTGGTTTTATGACCTTAAGTGCCTAGTGCATCAAAAAATGCTTAGATGTTTTAATTTAATCAAATTGAATATAAAGTCCATTCTAGCTCCAATATTTTATAATTCAAGGGTACAAACTGTTGATGGATTGCTTGGCAATTGCCTGGGTCATCTTGGCTTCACAAGTGAGCAGCAAAGGTGGTTGCCTTTGGTTTATAATTTGAGTGGTACCAGCAAAGTCCTCTACCCCACAACTGCATTATCACTTGTCAATGATATACCTGAAGTTAGCACCAATTTGTATTCACATCTTTGAATCTCAGAAGCATTTTGATCTGCTAGAATTCATTATTTATGTGCAGCTATTCCTAAAAGGAGTAACACCCTAATACTTCATCCTCCAATATTTCTGGGGAAATTATAATACCTGTAAACAGTACCTGGTGTAAATATAAAAGAGAATGAGTGAATAAATGAATAAATAAGTGAAACATTTATTAAGGACGTAGTATGTACAATACACTATACTAAATCTGAGGATACAGTAGAAAAGTAAAATGGTCAGTAACCTTAAGCTCACATTTCAAGGGTAGAGAGTATACATATGGAAAGTTGCATTTGAAAGTTAGCTGGGAAAAAAGTTCATGGTCCTTATGGTGCAGTAACAATACTCATGCTAATGCCGCTTCTTTAATATTATTTCCACTGATAATACGATATTAGTTTCTAATGTCAAACCATCTGATGATGCTAAAACCTTTGGAGGCAAGACTGAATGCTGACCAATGACTACCAAGATGGTAATCTTTCTAATGGTGAAAGAAGGTATCCGGGGGGGAATGAGCCACAAGAAGTGCTATGAAATGACTTCCAACATTTGATGCTGACCTTCTTTGCCCCTCTTTCCCCCCCAACACCCCTGCACCATTTCTTCATTTTTGTATTTTGGTCCATTCCCCCACCCACTTGTTGCTGTCAAAAAATACACTTGGTATAAACTTTATTGAAGAAAATAACTTCTTGAAAATTAAAATTGGCCAAATGGAAGCTAATGACTTCATGAAGTGACAATTTCCTTCTTTTGTGGGGAGAGGATTGAACTCAGGAGGGAAAATTATTTGTGCTTTTGTAGCTGCTAGTTTATTTCTATCCATTGTTCACCATCCTTTCATAGCTATTATTTATGCTTCTCCTTTTATATAAAATAAAGTCTGAAGGTCACTAAGAAAAATACACATAGGAGGCAGACTAAATTGACAAATGTCCATGTTCTCCTTTTGAACTTCCTTCCCACGTGTAATTGAGGAATTAAAAAAAAATTTCTGGAAACTTATATTGGAATATGAATGAAAG